>NW_022992021.1:772615-943188 GCF_902827175.1 Gymnodraco acuticeps
TCTTCTTCTTCTTCTTCTTCTTCTTCTTCTTCTTCTTCTTCTTCTTCTTCTTCTTCTTCTTCTTCTTCTTCTTCTTCTTCTTCTTCTTCTTCTTCTTCTTCTTCTTCTTCTTCTTCTTCTTCTTCTTCTTCTTCTTCTCTTTCCCATGTTTTTCCTCTGCCTCTAATTCCTCCAGGCCTGCACTTGACCTTCCTGCCTTCTCTGTCTGCATCCCAGAACTAAATCTCTGCCAGTCACGTTTCATATGTTCCCATAAATGTGCCTTCATCACCCATCGGCACCGCCATAATCGCTAACATGGCTAACATTCCTCCACTAGACGTCCCTTCGTGTTTATGTCAGTGTGTAATTATTGGGTTTCCAGCTTCAGGCTCTACACTTGTTTCCTATCTTAACATTAGCTGCATTACTGTGGAAGCACCAAAGAGAGGAAGCTCATTGCTTTGCAGCGTGACAATAACTGACACACATATTCAAGCATGTTTGTACTTGTTTATTTGACTCAGGGATGGATGTCATTATAATTAAAAGGACCCACACAAGGATACTCATGGGTAAACAGACACTGCTGTCTAATTGATAAACTGCCAGTCTGTCATTCCTCTGTGAGTCATTTACTTACATTTGTTTTGGATGACAACCAATAGTATAGAAGCTGTGTATTAAGCAATCATTAGGCACTTTTGTACGTCTTTTATACATGAATATGTGTCCCCGGTGTGTCAGAGAACTCACCAAGTGTCATAAAACACAACCCTCTCTCTTTTCCTCCATACCCAAATCTCTAAAAACGGGGCTGGAACGGATCTGATACAGACTGATACAGATTTTAAATATCTCTTACGTCAGAAACGAGGAGCTCCGCCTATATGGGCAACTCTCCACCTATCAGGAGGAGACAGCCACGGCCATTGCTGTTCGAAAGCGCTGGAGACGATGTAGTACATATGCCAGGCCTGTAGGTGGCGCTGTAGTCTGCCACAAAAGCAGCGAAGAAGACTTCTCAGATTCAGCCCTTTGTAAGAGTCGGTGAGGGCTGATAATTTATTCCGGGAAATTACTCAGACCTACTAATTGACCTAACCGAAGTTATTGAGTCTATGTAAGTTTACTGCTTGGTTCAGATCCACCAACGTCAGCAAGATCTTACCTCCTAACTCCCCGAAGAACCAGGTTCAATTAACTGCTGTTTCAATTCAGACAACTCTCTTAAATCTGTTTAAGCGATCCCGAAGTATTTTGATATCAGTAAATGAGGTGTGGCCCTACCTAAGTGTGAGTGTGGCAGGGTGCAATCTTACCTTTGAAGCAGGAGAGGAGAGCGCAGATGTCTTTTAAGTTGTCCCAATCCAAAAGGTGGGATCAGTTTATTTGGTATATAGGTCCAAACTAATACAGGGTTTTTTCCTTCTCTCTTTACAACATTATAATCATACTAAACCTATTATGCTGTGATCATGTTCTAATATGAAACTTTAATTCACAGTTTTACATTTATTACCAAAATTGTAATTTCAACTGCCCAATTCAGTTGTGATTTGTAAATCTCCCGATAGAATTTAGAGACATTTCCTCATAAAAGACCAGTGATAATAAAAAGTACATTCAAACTTTCATTCACCAAATCAATTCACATCAATTCCATCTATGTTTTCCGACACAGATGGCGGGAATAACATTCAAAAACTCATTCCTATCCGCATGAATTCGGAGGAAGATTCCTCACAGGTGGCGGGCCTAATATTCATACACGTTTTTCCGACACAGATGGAGGGAATAACATTCAAAAACCCAATACCTATCCGCATGAATTCGGAGGAAGATTCCTCACAGGTGGCGGGCCTAATACTCACAAACACATCTCAATTCATTCCACTCATTTCACAAATAAATTCACTCAGCATTCAACCAAGACATTTGAGAGATATTTACCAAGTCTGAGAGAACCTTACCGAGAGCAAAACCCAGCTCTGAGGGACAGAGCTTTTAGCGGGAGAGAGTATACCAGGGGAACCCCTCCCTCTCTCTCAGCTTGCTCCCTCTCCGCTAGTGTCTTTATGCTCAACAACAGGATATAAAAACCTAAAGACACCTCCTCCTTACCCATATTTGTGAAAACTGGGCATGGCCTCTGATGTACAGGACTGGACATGACCAGACATATTCTATGGCTATGTCATAAGACACACCTTCCCAGGCTTATGTAACAAAAGTTCATGACCTCGAGTGTGCAGGACTTGCAAAATATTATTCTCGGCTATGACATAACCGCCTTTTTGGGGCCTCTGTCTTTTTCTCCTTAAATCAGGAGCCCCCCTCCTTGTGTACTGCTGTGAGGGAAGAAAACTGTCTCTCCCTTATCAGTGAAACCCATAAACCATTATAGGCCTTACACACTCAACTTAACAAACCACTGTTTATACTGTAAATATAGAAAATCATAAAACATGAAGCATTTTCATTATGGGTTATATAAGAATATAATTGAGTATATTTGATTAAAACTAACTTTCGTTTTAAGTATTCATCCTGATATGGAGATCTCAACACCTTGCAAAAACAGGGCTAAAAAAGAGCAAATAGAGCGAAATGAGGCATGGCTAAAATGCATGATCTGTTTGGTATTTTGAAAAAAAAAAACTTCGCAGACATGTTTTATATAGGTATGGCCCTACAATATATTATTCAAATATTGCATGATAGGTCCACTTTAAGCAAAAATATGGCTCACACTAAATCTCCTGTTAGTCGCTAGCAGTCATGGGATTCTTCATTTATCCCACAAGAGCAATACAAGCATATTAAGTAGCATGTGACCAATATCAACTAAGCAATACTTGCAAGATGAACATTTTGGAATATTTGGAGCAGAGACATGAATTGAACTGCTGATTTTGCTGGTGTTTTTCCTATGACGGTATCAAGCATTCAAAAGGACAGTTTTTTGGGAGGAGTAGTCCATTATAGCCATAATAGCAAAAGTTACATGGTTTTCGCAAAAATATTGATTCGGTCATCTCATGGTTTAATATACATTTCTTGTTCTTGTAAAGGAAAGTGAATCATTCAACAAGTGATCAAAGCAATTTGCCAATGATAATCTCACACTACTGATAAGACTTTTTCCTAAAACCATCACCTACTTTAAGAGCTTCCATTGTAGGAAAATCATTCCTGTCAGGCATGCTACGTATAAACCAACCATATAAACAAAAAAAAAGACAGTTTTATCTCATAATCGAGCACTATGGTTTGTCATAAACTTCTAAATAACACAGTTTGCGGCAATTGGAGGCAATAGGGAGCCTCGACAGCAGTGTTGTGTTATTTTTGGATTAATGGAGTCCAGAATCAGCAGGAATTCTTGCATTAGTTAATCCAATATGAATTCTCCTTCATTTTCTTCCAGAGCCGTCACTGTGTATTAGCCTGAAGATAAGCATGAGGTACCCACACCCTGTTTACACTGATGACCTGTTCCTCAATGCAGCGTCCACATGTGGAACAGATCCTGTGCACAAACGCTCCACCAGCATCACACTGTAAAACAATCTGTTACTAAGGCAACAGGTGCTGTTGGGGAGACATACACGATTTAACCAGGAGCAGGAGTTGATTATAGACGGCCAATCGCTGAAAAGAGAACGTATGGGCCAAGGTCAGGCTTTGGAAAGTAAGGATGACATCAGTGTGCAAACATCCACGTGATCTAAAGATTGTATTTGTCTTGGCCAGCGTACAGTGTGTGTAATTGCTTTGGTTAAAAGCTTGTGTCAAAACGTGACATGTTGCAGACATCACCTTGCAAGTGCCAGGAAACTTTTAAAAGAAAGATTTAATGAGGCTAAGGTGTTTGTAAATATTAAAGGGGCCCTATTATTCAAAGGTTCATATCAGTATGTAGTGTCTCTACTGGGACATGTCTCCATGCTTTAATGTTCAAAAAGTTCTTTATTGTTCTCATACTGCCTGTGCTGCAGCACCTCTTTTCACCCTCTGTCTGAAACCAGAGCCCAGTCTGCTCTGATTGGTTAGCTGGCCGGCTCTGTTGTGATTGATCAACCGCTTAAAGATGTCCCGCCCCTTACCTATCACGTACAATGTGTTGGAGTGCTAGCCAATAGAATAGCGAGTGTTACGTAGTGATGTCACTATGTTACGGGAAGTAAACAAAGGAGACAAATGGAGGCGTTTGAGGCAGGGGGGAGTGTGTGTGTTACATAAAGAATAACTTATATAACACAGTACAGGAAAGGAAAACCCCCCCAAAAGCAAACGGAACCTCTTACTAACATTGAAACCCCACTGCGCTGGCTTTGTATATTTACCCAGCAAAGACAACAGAGAAAAAAAAATGGCTTTTGGAAAAACACTTCGAAGTAGCTATCATAAAATCTCCACAGAACTCTGTTTGAAATGATTGTAAATATTTGAGCAAGCTGTGGGTTTTTCATGGTGTGTCTTTACTTTGCTTTACGGTGTGGAACGAGGGGCCGTGTGAGAATCCTAATGTAACGTCGGATTTTCGAACGGTCTCGCTAAATGTGGGTCAGGGAATGAGCAGAAACAGTTTCACAGTGTTTAATATAAACACTTTGGTGCCTTCGAGACCACATTCCTCGATGCCTTACGTTCCTGTAATCCCCCATTTCAACCTCATGATGACAATAAAACCCCAACTGTAATTCACCCATGCATGGAAGAGATATTTTACATGCTTTTTAAAAAAAAAGACCAAATGGTTCGTCTTTCACTCTTCATTGTTTGCACGATCTTTGTACATTAGTGATGCAATCATCATGCTGCACAGTTAGGAATTTCACACACAAAAGGAGTTGACTTTGGCTTTAAACGCTGTTGATTAACAAACGTCAAGACGTGTGTCAGACTGTTGATAGCATGGGATTTCAACACTCCCGACCAACAGGAACACAATGGGCATTCCTGAGCTTTCCTTCATGTGCGTTTAATGCTTAACTCTGCTGTAAATAGAGAGATATAGATCGGTTTGAAAGGGGATTGCTGAGTCATGGCCCCGTGCAGTCCGAGGCATTTAGATAGATTTGATGTTAAGGTGAGTTGACGGTGTAGCAAACGCCACAGGATGCAGACCTCGAGATGAAGTGGAAATAGATTTCTGACATGGGCGACTTGTTCCGGAGGGTTTGTTGGACCAGACTTTGGGGGAGGGAGGGGAGATGGGGAGCTGTGGGTGGACAGATCAGCGGACTGGCACAGATGGTTTCCGAGTGCCAGCGTCGGATGATGATTAACCAGAGATGACGTGCTGCCTGGAGCCAACATCACACCAGAGGTCTCCATCTCAAAATGGACCTGACTACCTTTTCCCTACTCGTCTCCTTCCCTTTTGAATAACTTGATTTTCATTGTGAATTATACATTGTTTGGTGGGCCACCCAGCACCATAAGAAAGTAATGTTTGCTAAGATAGGCTAAAAATAAATGTTGTTTTAAGATCAAAACGTCTAGACTTTACTCTTGTGGGATTATAGATGGTTGTGTAACAGATTACCAGCATAAAGGAGAATTTTTATTTTTTAAACATGCTCTTTCTGGACTGCTTAAATAGGTTTGAGCTCACTATTTGTCTGAAAATACAAGGTTGAGAACAATGAGATAACCTTACATCACTCACCTTTGGCAGTATGATTTCTGCATTATGGCAACATGAAGGACATCAAGGTACTTCATTAGAAAGTAAAACACCCAAATATTCGGTGTGAGTACGTCTCTTGAAAAGCATATGAGGAGTTAAAGGTAATTTCTTTAGAATGGATTTAAACACATCTGGATATTTCTGGATAGAAGTATTTATAATTATTTAGCTAGAGGGGTCATTTGATTACCTTCGAGGGGAGTTTTGTGAAGTGAAAACACCTGCAGCTATGTGAGGAATGAGCAAATACGGATGCTTTCTGGGGGGCGTCACATGTTGGATAAACACAGTGATGTCCTGTCAACAAACTCACATCCAGTCTCATAAATAGTTTCCTAACTCCCAAGCAAGTTACATAAACCTTATTTTACCAACACTAATAGAGCGGGACAGGACCACCAGTTGAAATAGATTCTAGAGAGCAGATAATCCTCTGATATTAAAAAAATAACTTTTAACGGACAACTTTACAAACAAATATTTTCACCTCCTTCTAACCCTTTACTACATTTAAGGGGGAAAAGGAAAAGGAAAAAATCTACCATAAAATTATTAGTGTACACATAGTAAGAGAAAATAAAGAGATCTGTAACATTCGTACAAATTCATAAAATAAATAGAAAACTGTATAATAGACAAATGTTAAATGAGTCGTTGCGTACATTTTGAACCATTTTAAGTATGTTTATTATAATACATTATCACAAAGTTTTAACAACATGGCTTCTTGATTTAGTCAGCTGCAGATGAAACTGTTTTTCTTAGAGAAGTGTTGGCACAGCTTCTTGGCCCTGATGGCACCTGAGGGAGGATGGCTATGACTATGCTTGCACGTCATGGTACCATAGCACCTCCAAGGCGCTAAAAATAAAACTTCAAACATCGCAAAATAAACTGGTCAGACTACTGCTTGACCTTTCATCTAGAACCCACCTCACCTCTGCCCACTTTGACAACCTAGGATGGCTTAGAGTAGACGACAGAGTACAGCTACTTGCAATGGGCCTGGTCTACAAGATCCACTACACCTCTATGGTACCCATGTACATGTAAAAATTCTTCCCAAAGGTCAAGGAATACCATGATCATAACACCAGAGGGAGCTCCACAAATCATGTGAAACCCAGATTTGGCACAAAAAAGGGGGAATACACGTTTCGCAATTATGCCACATCAAGGTGGAACGCTCTTCCCACAACTGTAAAGGAAAGTAAAACTATACTTACCTTCAAAACCTCTCTTAAAGAGCACCTTCGGGGGAGAGCATTGCAAAACTGGCCCCGGTAATGGTACAAATCTCAACCTGTCGTTCAATGGACAGCTTCCCCCCCCATCTATGTATATACTCGCATTTTAGACTCTGTTACTAACTGTATATCTGTAGACTTGGTATGTCTTAAATGTCCGGTTAGGATGTATTAGAACGAAATCTAAAATGAAAATTGTAAACAAGCAATCTGTATGTAAAAAAAACACCTGTATGCAAATTGTAAATAAGCCATCTGTATGTCAAATATGTCTTATATGTCTTAAATGATATGATGAATTGGAAATGGGGGACCCTGATGTAAACAAGACGAAAGTCTTTCTCTGGTCTGCATCCCCTTAACAATTGTATGTTTTGAGCTGTACTGTACTGTACCCAATATACAAGCTGTTAATAAACTTTTCAATCAATCAATCAATTGTTGTGGATTATTTTCTCATAATAGTAGAAATGATTAAAAAGGAAAGTAGTGTTGCCTCAAAGCCAAATAGTCTCCAGTTCAAATCAGTCTCCCTCTTTAAATATTTCTACGTGAGATTCTCAATCACCTGTAGAATGTATTTATCTGTTTTTTTGTTGTTGTATTAGCTATGGAGGTAAACAGCATCAAACATAAGCAGCATCTTATCATTTGAAATGGCTCTGGTTGCAAAAATGAGACTGATTGTACAGAAGTCAATGACGCCCAACTTTGCAAGCTGCAAATTGATAGTTCTTTTCACTCATTAATAATCATTATTTGGTGATATTTTATACACATATAATTCTGAAATGTGTGAGTCTGCCTGTTGAGGGTTTTAGCTTTTGCCATTTTGGTACGTTTCTATTCTAATATATTACGCTGAGTATTTTTTAATGACTGTCGAGGACAAATGTTGGCATCAGTTTGAAGATTGCTTCATTTATGATGTCCATCTGGATGTGTCAGCAGAGCAAAACAAGGATTTCAATGCAGGTGTTGAATAAGATGTCACATGTGGGACGGGTGGCGCAGTGGTCTGTGTGTTTGATTATCAGATCAAGGGGGTGTTGGGGAACTCCAGTTCGAAACCCGCTCCCGCCCCACTGCGTCAGGCTGTTGTGTCCTTGGGCAAGACACTTCACCTGAATTTGCTCCTGTGGGTATTGTCCACAGTAGATGGCCATTACATGTATGATCTGTATGTGTAATGTGTATTTGTAAAGCGCTTTGAGAGTCTTTGATAAAGCGCTATAATAAATATAAGGATTATTATTTATTATTATTATATGATATACATATTTTTATATATATTTGTATTGTTGTATTCGGGATTGTGGGAAACGGTTTTTCGATCTCTCTGTCTGTAAACACAAACTGAAAGATTGACAATAAAGTTGACTTTGACATTTAAATGAACTATATGTTTGTAATTTCTCTCCATGACTAATTATGGCTGTGGTTGGCTCATGAGTGCTTGCACACACAACCACAAATCTCTTATCTCCAGACAGCAGAGCCAAGAAAACCACACACAGGTGCTGAATGTCCGGGCCCTGCTGCCATTTCTACCCCCTCCCTCCCTTTCAGTGGATGCTCCAACCATGTCATCCAAAACCCAACCTTACTCTCTCCATCCTCCTCCTCTCACTCTTCCTCCCTTTGCCTCCCTGCCCCACTGTGGTTACTGAATGAGTTTTGTCTGTGTTTGGATGAGCTCATAGGGAAAGGATGTGCCACAGCTCCACACCGTCTTTCATCCTCCAGTTGGACAGAGACTTGGACGATGCACCCTGATGCTTCTGAACAAAACAAGCTGGATGTTCGTCCATGCAGCAATCCTGTAGCATGTTTCCGGTCCACTCTGATTATTTCTGTGCTGAGGTGGTGGGAGGATTGAAAACACTGCATTCAGCAAGTTTACAATGTGAACACACTGTACAATGCAACTCAAATGTAGTGTAAAACTCGTTCTAATCAATGAATAACGACCAGTTTGATAACATGTAGAACATATTTTTGTTGTATATATTTACTGCCAAGCTCGTTTACAATTCAGATCACTGTTTTCCCTATAATCATTGTGATGTTAAATAAATCAACATTTTAAAGCATTACACAACTGATCCCTACCCGCTGCAGGACTCTGACCGGACCAAATTCAATCTGTTTGGGAATTTTGCACAACTAAATAAATTGAAAAAAGGTCAGTCTGTTTTCTAATGGGCCTTGTATAAATATATATTTAAACTTACAATGTTATCACTTAATGCAAGCCCTTAAATAAAGTTGTGTCAGATCAAATTAACTCACGTATTTGACACTGGTAGGTGTGTTGGTTTACATTGTTTTCAATGGGAGCTTGGAGACTACAAGGCCCAGTACACTTTTGCACTGGTGATTTTAATTTAGTCATGAGCTGCAGCTGTGGATACAGTTTCAACGGATTTAACGGGAACCCAGTGTGTCTCTATCTTTCACAAAATATGATGCCACGTTCTGGTGAATTTTGATAGTTTCCCACACACTTGTTCCCGGAAATGAAGCCAGATTCCAAATCATTTTAAGGGAGAATTTAGTGTCTATATGAGAATGTCAGGAAACAGTTGACACATCTCCAGATCCTTGTTGAGGCTTGAATTTTTTGACTGGGCCAGTGCACAATTACTTTTGTTTGCCAACAAAGTGAATTGGAGATGAAGCCAAAAACCTCTCCTGAACACACTGAGGCCAATCTGTTGCTATAGAGCCACTGTCCGCCAACTGCCATGCATTTATACACTTTAATGATAAAGTGGATTATATTGCAGAGATTCACAAGGTTTTATTTGCAAAATATCAGGCAGGTAGATCCCGTATAATCCTTATGATTGAGACAAATCGTAACAAATCCAATCACCTATTCTCCACAATACATCGGTTGCTCAAGCCTAGTGATCCCTCATCAACCACTCCTACAACTGATGACTGTAACCTACGACTTTATGGAACTTAAAAAAAAAAAATGAAAACATCAGGCTTAACATCGCCAAAGCCTCCTCAAACCAACCTGTCTTTCCCCAACATCCTGTACTTGCTCCGTCAAATGCACCAACCCTTAACTGCTTCACGGAGGTCAAGCAAGCTGAGCTTTCAAAAATCATCTCAGCAATGACCTCATCTAGCTGCTCCCTTGATCCTATCCCCACCTCCCTACTGAAAGCCTGCTCTCCATCCATTATTCCAACAGCCAACATCATAATAAACAAATCCCTGTTGAGTGGTGAGGTCCCCCCCTCCCTCAAGCTGGCAGCCTGCCGTGAAGAAGCACGACCTGGATCCTGAGGTACTCTCAAACTACCGCCCCATCTCAAACCTGCCTTTTTTAGCTAAAGTTCTGGAAAAAGTTGTTGCCCTTCAGCTTCACGAACATCTCCACACTCATGAGCTCTATGAAACCTTCCAGTCCGGTTTCAGACCAGCTCACAGCACTGAAACAGCTCTGGTCAGGGTTCTAAATGACCTGCTGATGGCGGCTGACTCTGGTTCCCCAAGCCTACTCATCTTGCTGGACTTAAGTGCAGCATTTGACACTGTTGACCATCGCATCATGCGTCGGCGTCTCCAGGAGGTGGGAATCACTGGCAAGGCTCTGGACTTTTTCCACTCGTACCTCACAGGAAGACAGGGATATGTCTGTCTTGGGAGAAGCACCTCCGACACACATTTTGTCACCTCTGGTGTACCCCAAGGGTCAGTCCTTGGGCCACTGCTCTTTTTAATTTACATGTTGCCCCTGGGACAAATACTGAGGAGCCTTCCACACATATGCCGATGACACACAGATTTATTTCCAAACTGCCCCGGATAAACATCTGGCACTTTCAAAAGTCTCAAGATGCCTGGAACACATACACCACTGGATGAGCAACAACTCCCTCCAACTGAATAGCAGCAAATCAGAGGCCATTCTGAACACCAAATCAAACACAAAAAACCGATATCCCTCATATCAGCAACAATGGCCACTCCATTCCCCTCTCCCCACTTGTAACGAGCCTAGGTGTGAAACTGGACTCATCCCTTAAATTCCAGGCACACATTAAGACGGTCTGCCAAACCGCATACCACCTGAGGAACATCTCTAAAATGCGACACTCCCTCACCAAACCGGACGCAGAACAACTGGTCCATGCCTTCATCACCTCCCGCATTGATTACTGCAATTCTCTGCTTGCAGGCATTCCAACAAAAACCACTCAGAGACTGCAATATGTACAAAACTGCCGCCCGGATACTCACAAAAACACGCAAATCAGAGCACATCACCCCCATCCTTCACTCACTCCACTGGCTCCCTGTAACACACCGGATCAACTACAAAGTCCTCATAATGGTCTTCAACGCCATCAACCACACTGGCCCCACCGACTAACTCCCCTTTTGTGTATGTACAGTTCTCAACATGGCCAGACTTGTAGTGATTTTCACCTCTTTTAATACTTTCACTTCATTCTGAAAGAAAGAGGTGAAATGTGCTAACGTGACGGCCATCTTGGTGTTGGTGACGTATGCAAGACCAGAGTTGCAGTTCATTGAGCGTTTCACACAAAAAAATGTGTGTGTTTTGACTTGCAAATTATCTTTTAAATTGACAAACATCATGTGTAATTCGTTGCACAATTCAAACGGGATCAAAAGATAATCTTTCTCTCTCCATTGACTTCAATACATGATTTTTCCGAAATAAGGTCCCATGGAGATCCCCCGGAAGGGGAGGGACTTCGCCACTCTATGGTCTTCAACGCCATCAATCACACTGGCCTCACATACCTACAGGAACTGCTAACCAGAAAACATTCACTAACCTCACACACACTCAGGTCAGCCAGCTCCAATCTCCTGGATGGGAGACCGTGCTTTCTCCTCCCTGGGTCCACGTCTGTGGAATCAGCTTCCAGAGAACATACGGACCTCTGCATCACTCTGAGTTTTTAGGAAATGCCTCAACCCATCTGTTCCGCAGCACATTTTACTGACTGTACTTTACTTTATTTATTTTATTTTAAACCTTTTATGCTCTTAACCTTTTTATTTTAATTGTTTATATTACCATATTTTATTCAATATGCTCCTTTAGATATCTTTTTATTTTATTTGTTTTATTATTTTCTCCTTATAACATTGTGAAGCACCTTGAGATGACATTGTTTTAAAAGTGTGATATATAAATCAAATGTATTATTATTATTATTTATGAGTGAGAATTTAGTTAATGAACAGAATCATGTTAGTATTTCTATTGAGACCACTTACATTTCCTGTTTTGTTTAGATATAGATATTGATATCATGTTCCTCTATGAAGAGCTCTCATACACTTTAGAAACTGTTGTGCAACCCTCTGAGCACACCAACACCCAAGGCTGTCTGGGAAAATATGTGCAGAAAATATACAACTGTTTTGTTCAGTAACTTACCAAGACTTGCAAAATGACTACACATAAGATAAGATAAAGCTTTATTGTCTCCCTTAGGAGAAATGTGTCTTGGGCATCGAGATAATACACATAAAACATTCAGGTCAATCAGTCATAGATACAGAACAGAGATCACATATCACATAGCAAAGAAACAAACCAGAAACATACAGGTACAGAACTGTCCCTATTGCACACATCCCTATTGCATTCATACATAATCAAATATTGCACTTTCCCCTATTGTATTTTTACATAAATCAAATGACATATTTAAAAAGCTGCTTTGTGAAAAAGTTAGAAATGTCTTTCTTACAAAAGCAAGAAAGGAAAGACATTTTACAGTCACACTATCTAATTATGGATGATACAATCTTATGTTTTCTTATTATGAGAAAGCACACATTATAAATAAATCACAGACCTGTTTGTATGAGTAGAAACGTTTCTCTACAGAACAGAAAGACACAGTAAACACTGTCAATCCATCAGGCTTATGATATTACTTTTACCCTTGACATTTCTCGCACATGTAAAGCCTTTGACTTTCTACTTTTGCCTCCAGGGTTTTCAGTACAGTAGTAACAGTTGTGGCATTTTCTCTCCCTTGTAATAGCTGTAACTCGTACTGCCTGGAGGACATTTGAGCACGGCTGAGTGGATATTCAGCTCTTGTTAAATCAAATTATGAAATGTATCCCTGTTATTAACTGCAGCATTTCGGTTCAACTGTGAAATGTACACCTATAATTACCTGCAAAATGTAGGCTAACACATGAAATGTAGCCTCACAATATTCAGTAGAATTTGGGTCAAACTATGTTATTTATCCCTGTAATTAACCTCAAATGTGTGAGTTAAATGAAGGTGTAAAACAGATTAACTTCCACCAGTCTACATCTAAAATCTGACCAAATCCACCCTTTTGGAGATGGGTGTTACAGAAAGCATGTAAAGGTGGTTTATGGTAACCTAGTTTGCAGACAGATGTACGTCATTACTGCTCTACTCTGTTATTGTCCTGCCAACAACAGTAAAACTTGTATAAGGAACATGAAGACATGCGTCTGAGAGAGAAAAATGACAGGGGGCGGATGAAGGGGAAGACTTAGAGGAAGGAATGAATGAAGAGATGAAGGACAGCAGAGTAACAGAGGCGTAGGTGCATGTGTGTTTTTATGTGTGCCATAAAGCAGTGATGAAAGACAAGGAAATGTCAGGAATTCGACACAAACTGATGAACCCAAATGCACGACCCAGAGACAAAGTCTTGAATATAAAAACAAGTATATTTATTTTCTCAGTTCAGGTAATTCCTCTTAACAGAGTAGGTGGTGGAAATAACAAAAGGCACTCACAAGGAGGAAAAAACTAGCGTAACAAAAAGAGGACTTTTAAAACTTATAAAAGCCAACAGAATAAACAAAATAACAAAACCTGACATGAGTGAAAAAGCGATCCTTTCTGGGCTGAGGCTTGGCACGACCATTCGGGGAAACAAGCAAGACGAACTGACACAGGACAGGGGAGAGACAGGACTATTTAAACATGGGGTGAGTGGGAACAGGTGGGAACAGGTGGAAACAGGTGGAAACAGGTGGAAACAGGGCAGACGCTGACGATGCCGGGAAAAACACACAAGGGGAGAAACAGGGCCTGAAATAAAAGACAAGAGGTAAGCACAAAATAAACAACCCAGTCTCACGGCATTTCGTGTTATAGTCACGAAATTAATTTAATCTATTGATTCGTGTTCACCAACACGATTTTTTTTTAAAGCAATGTATTTCTATTGATAGTATGTTTCGTGCCTGCACCACGTCTTTTTGTCCGGTCGGGTCTTGGAATACCAGAAGTTGTGTGGTTCATAAAAACATTTTCTTACTCAATATCTTACCCTAAGCCTAACCTTAACCCTTTTTATTTTAAATTGTATAATGTCTGAGTTTTTTCTCGAGGAAAAGAAATGGGGCTCAGAGCCTCAGAATACTGAAATCTGTATTTTTTGTCATCTTTTTTTCCTTCTAATTTGTTATTATTTGGTGCAGGCACGAAACGTACTACCAATAGAAATACATTGCTTCTAAAATCGTTCTGTGTCAGAATACTGAAATCTGTATTTCCTTCTAATTTGTTATTATTTAAATTGATTTTAAAATCGTTCTGTGTGACACGAAAAAAATGGCGAAATTGTGTTGGTGAACACGATGCCGTGAGACTGTGTTGAAATAAAACAGGAAATGGAAAACGAGTCATGACAATAAATACAGAGACGAGATGAATATAAACAGACATGACCGGACGTGAAAAAACATGAAATGACAGACATACTGTAATACATAACATCACTAACATATTTGACAAGACACAACAGGAAAGACAACAAAAATGCATGATGACATAAAGGAAAAGTGTGAGCATGACCTGAACAGCAAAAGAGATAAAGATAAAGCTGTGTGTATTTATACAGGAACTGCAGCTAAAAGTGAAAACATTAAGTAAGCCAGTTTTCTGACATATTTATGCAACATAACATTTTGGTGAGTATAAAAAAAGTAAACGTTTTTATAAAATGAAAGTTACTGTGAGACAAGTCACAGCCGCAAAAACACAAGCAAGATGCTTTTTGCACCCGGGTGACTCGTGAACAATGATAGTTGCCCCCTTATTGATTTTTTTGTTTGAATGATTTGACATTTAGCGCTGTCAAGTTTATTTATACAACATGTCACGTTTCCTACAGAATATCAAGAGGATGGGTTAAATGCAGAGGCCACATTTCTCACACAGACTCACACACATGATTGGTTCATTACACATAGTAAACACACCTACTACCCCCACCCTGGTACACACACACACACACACACACACACACACACACACACACACACACACACACACACACACACACACACACACACACACACACACACACACACGATTGGTTAATTACACATAGTAAACACACCTACTACCCCCCACCCTGGTACACACACACACACACACACACACACACACACACACACACGATTGGTTAATTACACATACACACACACCTACTACCCCCCACCCTGGCACACACACACACACACACACACACACACACATACCATGTATACATCACTTCAGGGGACATTACATTGACTTACATGCATTTCCTGGAGACTTATCCTAACCTTAACCATAACCAACACATGCCTAACCCTTACCCTAAACCTTACCCTAACCCTAATCCTAAACCTAACCAAGTCTTCATCCTAAAATTAATGATTCCCCTTATGGGGACCTCCAATTTGTCCCCATAAGGGAAGCCAGTCCCCACACGTGACTATGTAAACAGATTTAGGTCCCCACAAGTATAGTAATGCTAGGACCACACACACACACACACACACACACACACACACACACACACACACACACACACACACACACACACACACACACACACACACACACACACACACACACACACACACACACACGCACACGTTGTTTAATGTGAACTGACGTTTTTACACACTGAACAAAGAGATGAATAGATAGAGAAGGTCAAAGGAGTCAAAGGGGTTGAGTAACACTATGGCGTATATTCTGCATATAAATGTTTGCAGGTCATTACACTTTGCAAGCCTGCACAATTAAACATGCGTAATGTAATACTCACACTCATTTTTCGTAAGCTCGAAAAGTGTTCCCAATACAAATCAGGTAAAAGAAATACACATCTTTATATTCTTACATAATTCTGATTTTTATGAAACCAAAGGGGCCTCCTCTTTTCCCCGGTTGGTTTCAGGAGTCAAAGGTAAGCTGTTACGAAATGGATGTTTATGAAGGAAACAGTGGTTATACAAGAGTCATGGGAGTGCCTCGCAGGAGTCTGAGCATCTCGTGACCACTTGAGAGGTCACAGGTGTTTGGCAATCCTGTTTGTTTTGGGATGAGACGGTCTTGACCCTCATCTCCTCAAAGATGTCTTGAGAGGGAAAGCCAAGTTGGTTAAATAACGAAACCTGGCCTCATGGTGGAAAGTGAGGGGGGGTTTAGCCCAGGCCCCACATGTGTCATAACGGCTAATGTGAGAAGTGTGTGTACAACAAGACCTCCCTCTGTTATCTCTGGATCTGAAGCTATTTATTTACCTGGATGTACGCACACATTAAGAAGTTCTGTAGGATTTATTAGTGTTTTTGTCAGGGATTTGCACAAATATAGCAAATAAAATACGATAGATGTTAAAGGGGGGTAAAGTAAAAACAACATATTTTGTTCCTCATATAGTTCCACAACCTTCATTTGATATATTCAGTGAAGGGCAATTATAATTAATTCGAAACTTTTTCTAAATCTTGCAAAGAGCCTTTAGAACCACTTACTTGTTACTATAGTATTTGATAGCTCCCAAAAGTAAAGAAATTCACTATTCTTAGTGATACTGTAGACATAATTAGTTTTAACGTATATGGTTTGGTTATTAAAGGACACTTATCATTGTTTTCTTTTGCAATTTTTGACATTTTCAAATAATTTATGAATTTCTGTTGTGAGATTTAAGTTAAATTAATCATAAAAACTAGGGAAAAATAAGCAAATCCTCACTTTTCAAAATCAGGAACCAGATAAAATGTTGTATGGTGTAAAATAATCATTGATCAATTATGAATTGTAGTTGCCTTGCTGTTCAATCAATTGACCAACTAGTTGTTAAAGCACAATACATATATGAATGTTTACTTTTATTTTCAAAGTGAACTAATTTGACCTTTTCTAACAGGCGAGTGAGCATGCATGCCTTTTGTAACTGTGTGTGTTTGTGTGTGTGTGAGACAAAGGCATATAGGAAGAGCATGTTGCTATACGTGTGTTTCTACCAAAGCAAAAGTACTCCTTGTTTGTTTACACCAAAACATGCTCCAATTAATTGTTCTATATGGAGTGTCTGCGTTGTGAGCGGCTCATTGTTTCACTGATTGGTTCTGTACAGTTTGTGTCAGACTGTACAACGAGTGATGTGTGTGTTCAGAGATTATTTCACAGCGCTTCAAAGCTACATGGCAGGAAACATTGTTTATGGGAACTGGGCCAATTCAATTGTATCTCCATTCACTCTTATTGAAGCACAATGCTACTTGTTGTTGTGTTGCTAAAGTTACGTAACAGAAGAAAACAAACAGCGTGTAAATTGAATTTAGGCTTTATCTTAAGGCATTTTGTGACGTACAAACTGATGTATATAAATGTTACCTACAGAGGATACAATTTGGTGCCAATATTTACTTAAAGAGCCTGTGACAGCATCCCAACAACTGTTGTGCAATGAAATATTGGGTTACTAGTAATCTCGAGCCGTCAGTTTAAAAAAGAAAAAAGCGATACCGTTCCGTTAAATATCAATAATTTCGAACATCGCGGGGAAATTCCTTCGACTCATTTTGAAGTTTTGGGGGAAGCCGGAAGTGACGTCAATGCGGGAACGCTTCACTGTGCGGCGAGAGAGCCAAACACGGACAAAGTGTGTTGTCATGCGTAGAAATGGTGAATTACTGAGTTCAGGCACGTTAATAACGTTTTAATTAAGTTGACTACAGTATATTCATATTTGTCAGTGCTTTCATGTCAATTCGGCGAACATAAACATACATGATCGTGGTGAAGATGATGATTACATTAGGATTAAAAATCGGTAGTGAGAGCTGCTGAATTTCCTCCCGTGGGATGTGATATAAAAACAAATCGATTATTTTTGTAGTTGTAAACTCAAGTGGATGAAACTACATTTATTAGTGCTTTCATGTCAATTCGGCGAACATATGATACATTAAATGATCGTGAGAATGATGATTACAAATCGTTTGTTTGTGCCGGTCTGCATTTCCTGATGAGAAAACAAACCGATGCTTTTTGTAGTTGTAGAACACCAACATAGATTAAACGTCTGTTTTTTTCACCACAATGTTGGGGAAATTAATGGATAAAATGCACGGATTATTATTATTATTATTATTCCCACTCCGATCGGGACACTAGGTCCACCGTTTCCCCGCAGCGAGGCTCCCCCCGTTGACAGTTTACGTGGGCTGGGTGCAGTCGCGGACGAATCCCGATGGGCCGGTACCGAAGTGGGCCGGTCGGATAAGTCACTAGCACATCCCCCATAGGCGGCGCGTGAGGCTCAGGTTTGGGAAGGCTAAATAACTTTTTTTACCTGACGCTGCCCGGCTCCGGCGTCTATAGAAAAGAGATCAACTCAGTGTGCGGAGTTTAAATCTCTCAAGTCATATTACAGGATACAGGATTTAAACTGCCGTATGCAGAGAAGACGCCGACGTGTCGCACTTATCATTCATATTACATCATCAATCAGATCATCGATCATATAATATCATAATATATCATATATTTCCTTATCTGAGTCAGCTTCTCCAGCCGTATCTGGCCGTGTAACACTTACAGTGTCACATACTGTATGCAGAAGTATTATTTTAAGCAACACATTATGTTGACGAAACACTCGAGTCAAATGTAATTAAAGTCAGATCCACTCGTGTCTTAGACGTGAACGCGCTCTCAGCTGGAGAGAGAAACCCTGGCTTGAGTTACCGAGTTGATAACCAGCGTCGTAGGACCGCTTAGCGAGATCTCGTTTGTTGTTGTTAGTTTGTTTGTTACTCAAACATATCCAGGGTATGTTGAACTGGCTTCGTAGTACAGGGCACAGGTGGCTAGCAGCGCTAATGTCAAAGACACAGACATTGCATTATATTTGTATTTTACCAGGATGCAGTGACACAAATATTTACATATTTACATTTACTATCTACAGCACCCGCCGCCCCTGACATCCCCCACTCCCCCCGTTGACAATTTACTAGCAGTACCGAAGTGGGCCGGTCGAGAGTCCCGGGATGATTTTTAGTCCCAGTCCACCACTGGCTACATGACCGTATGATCGCCCATATTGACGCACCTAATTCCTAAACTTCTAACAGATACAACATAAACCGATCCTTCAGCCTCATACGAGCTCTCAGACACGTTCAAAATGAAACTGTCATCGCTGTCTGAGTTTGCTGCTGTGTGCACCATCGTGCGTTTACATGCAGATGCTGGGATCCTGAACCGTGCAGCTGGAGCGCTGTGCCCGCAATGACGTCACACATAATTTGGCGGGACTTGAAGAATCCCCGAGAAGATCCAGAAAATGGTCAACATTGAAGGGCAGATTAATGGTTATCAAAGTACAAATATCCAAAATCAGTTCAGTAACGGTTTTCAAGGGGACAATATTTACTCAAATTGATGGGTTTGGATGATGGGGGAAACTCGTGTCACAGGCTCTTTAAAGGGACAGTTCACCCAAATTATAAAAATATATGTTTTCACAATGCAGTAGTAGTTTTAATTTATCAAGCTTTTCATCAGTGTGTGTGTATTTAAAGACCAGATCAGTCAATGATGTAAGTGATAGTGTGAAGCGAGCAGAGGCCTGTACTACGAAGCAGGATTTTCGCTTAGCGGGCTAACTTCAGGGAAAACTCGGGGTTTCCGGTCCTACAACGCAGGTTCTCTTTTTAGCAGGCTAGATCTCCATGGTAACTTATGCTGAGCGGCTAACCTGCCCCGGAGCAGGGGGGTATACTACGAATCTAGTTCAACCTATCCTAGATATGTTTTGAGTTATCCGGTTGACTTAATCCAAAACAAAGCCGCTCTCGCTAAACTGTCCCAACGTTGGCTATCAACTCGTTCGCTCAAGCCAGCCGTGTCCTATCTAGTTAGGTGCGCGTTCACATAAAAGAGGTGGTATCTGGAGCATTCGACCAATCACAAACATGGAGAAGCGTACTGACAGCGCAGCGTCATACTTCCTGAATGAAAAGTCAAAGTATAATATTAGTCAAATATGAAGAAGTTAAACTTTAAACATCCATGACTTAAACACTTTATCCAGGATAAAAGCCAACTGTTTACTGACCCAACAAACAGAAATAGCTGAAAAACAGTTACAGTAACTCGTCCTGTTATGCAGAAGTGTGTGTGTGTGTGTGTCACTTTCCACATCGTGTTATTATCGCATCTTTGTAAAAGCCTCCCTCTTTATTACTCTGTAACTTTCTCTAAACCTACACCTTTTCCAAATGTTCTGTTCTCATTGATCCAGTTCACTTTATCAAAGACATACATAAAAAGGCTCTAATCTGCATCCATCCATCCATAGAAACTCAGTGAAGCAGATCAATATCACAGGAATGTATCCTGTAGTTACACCAGTCTCTTAAGTTCCCCCCACAGGTTTCGTAAACTCAAAGAATGCCCTTTGTTTGCCATCCACAAGTCTTTTATTACTACATTACACAACATGAAAACCCGGTAACACATGCCATTGTGTGGCCGTTCTGATCCAAGGACTGTGAATGGATACATTTTTTAATATGGGCCGCCCAGGTGGGAATCAAACCTAACACTGGCGATGTTATTGCAACAACTGACCCGACGATATACACTCAAAATAACTTCAACACAAACACATTACTGAGAGTATCTGAAATCCATGTTTGATCCAGACTACTTTATCTGATGTGAAAACAGGCCTCAACAAAAGTCTTTTTACCAGCAACTGATGCAATCGCAACTATTCTGATCTTTCGGTTTTGTATTTCAAGGATTGCTGGCATCAAGCAGGGAGTTATATCATAAGTAGTCAGACATCTTTTTTAAGGAAAGGTTTAAAGGTGCCCTATTGTGCTTTTTCAGGTAGTCATATAGGTTTTTCTTATATAGGTTTTTGTGCATTGAAATGGTCTGCAAACAATAAACGTTGTAGATTGTTGCCTATCCTAAGTATGTAAATCAATATAAAAAGAATTTAGTTTCAAATCCAGTTTAATAACGATATATCATATAAAGCCAAGGTTTACCAGTGGTAGTGATTACGATTAGTTTTAATAAACTTGTGTTAAGGTGCAGACACTTATTAAAAAGCTCTCCCTTAAACCAAATGCTCCTGATCTCATCTTTCCAGATCCAGCCTCAGTTTTTGGCTGACATTCCTTCATCTCTAAGTCCTCAGTGAATTGATTTGTCACAGCAATTATTGGCAAATTAGACACATCTCATAATTGTAAACCAATGAATCAATGATATGATGTAATGACATAGTAATCTGTGTTGAGGGGATGCTGTGAGATGCGAGATAGGTGGAGGTTTAAGAGCTGAATCCTCTCCCCCAGGGGCCTCAGCTGCTGAGCCCCGGCCTTCAGATTTCATTTAGTGAAGGAAGGAAGAGTATCTTGATACGTCTGATCCTGGCCCGGGGCTTCTTTCAGCTGCTCATGCCAAGCTGGACCGGTTGTGTAATGACAGGATGTAAGTCTAAATGTGATCGCCATTATATAGCCAACTATGGTAGGGTTTCTGTGAGGACACAGGTTTTTTTTTACGCAAATGCGACGTGAACCAGGGCATGGGAGGATACCGTACTCTTTTATCTGCGTCTATCTTTGGCTGTGGAGGCTGAGACAACGGCAGACAGACAATGTGGAGTGAGATATATGGGGAACATCTGCTGGTCACCATCCAACAAGGCTTAGATTGGAAAGAGATAGAGATGTAGACTTGGCTGTCACTGTTGCTGTTCATGGTTACCGTATTAACATCAAAGTCAAAGTCAACTTTATTGTCAATCTTTCAGTTTGTGTGTACAGACAAATGCTAAATAAAAATCCTGGTATATATGGCTTCTAATAAATTGCTCAAACATGTAACAGCACTTGGTGGTTCCTAGCTCTTTGCAAAACTCTTATATACCAGAGGTTATTATGAAAAGAGCCCTCAGTGGTCAGGAATTCTCCAAGTCTTGTTTACCCATAGTTACTGTAAAAATACCTCCTCAAGCTTCCTTAAAGCTGTGTTTCAGCTCAAGTGTGCTCTACACACGTGTACCGTTGCCACTGTTTTTCACACTTTGACTGATGAAGAGATTTTTGTCAACCTGAGGGCGTTTTCCCCAAGAGTTAAATGAGAAGATTGGTGTGCTTTAAGTGAGGCATGGTGCTGCTGACTCATAAGGTCTGAAAGTGAAAGCCAACCCATCTGGTCTAAATAAATGTTTTATGTAATTGGTCATTACATACAATACTATGATTGTTGGTTTATTTAGATAATATCAAGATAATTTGCAGTGTTTTTCATATGATGTGAAGTTATCCATGACTAATCACTGCAGCTCAAATCAAAGCATAGCAAAGCAACTGTGCTTTATTTTCGTCTTTATTAACAGAGAAATATGTCAGACCCAAGCGTTATTTGGACATTTGAAATAACTTATTTTGAAAACATTCAAGCATTTAGAAAGAGAGATACGTTTCTACTCTTACGTTTGCAGAAAACAATGTGGTGTCATGGATATGTTTCAATGAACCTTATACAGAATGAAGGGTAAACATTCCCTTACAATTTGAAGGTTAAACAAAGGAGAAGAGCACACTGTTTTAACTCCTTCTTGCAATCCATTTCTGACACACACACACACACACACACACACACACAACACACACCACACACACACACACACACACACACACACACACACACACACACCACACACACACACACACACACACACACACACACACACACACACACACACACACACACACACACACACACACACACACACACACACACACACACACACACACACACACACACACACACACACACACACACACACACACACAGGAATGCTTGGACGTCACAGTTGTGATAATGTTATATTTGTTGAGTACATAGACTGAAAGGAGCATGTGTGGAAAAGTGAAACCTTCTCAGAACAAGATTATCCCACTTATCATTACAGAAATCCAAACATTGTAACATCAAAAGACAAAATCCTCCAGAGCATAAAAAAAGTGTGTTTATTGCTAAAAGTGAGAGCAAACACAGATTTCTGCTGGCCAGTGCTCTGGTGATTAAAGGTGATTTTGTGGCATTTGTTGTTGATAACAAATACAGAACACTCTGTCCAGGGAGACACGCTCAAACATTTACAAAAAACGCTAACCTTCAGCAGACTCCATTGTGCAATTGTTTCTATAATGTGTAATCTTTCCAAATATTTTATGATGTTTATAGAACGTTTTGTAATGAGTTATCCTCAATACATGATGTGGCTTGTAGGGACTCTTTTAGGTCAAAATAGTTTCTTACTTGAGTCTTACTTGACTACAGTCAATAAGGTTTATTTTAGGTTGATTACCTGTAGACTTCATTGAAAAAAATGTATTTGCTAGTATTATCTACACTGTTACCTTTAGGTTTGTGTCATCAACTAATAAGTAGAAATGTAAAAAAAAAAGAAGCCTTGTAGCCTGGTAGTAATGTGAAAGCAATTAGCTAGAAATTCAATGAAGGACTCATTTGAATACCTTGCTTCTGGTCAAGTGTCTGCATGGCCATTAAATAATGTTTCCCCTGCAGAAAACATGATGTAACGTACTGTGGCCGTAAAACTGAGTCAAATTGAATTGATTTAACCTTCAAACCTGCCTTTATTTCAAACAAGGTTCCTCGTTAACAAGATATTTACAAAGGTTACAGCAGAAATACAACTGGGTTTCTTCAGTGCATGCAAACAAACAAGTTGCTTTTGGGTGGTTAATAGAGGTTGTTCCCCCATCTGTTTCCAACTAATGATGAGTGAGTTTGCTTTAAGCATAGCCTGGTAGAATAGAAGCATATTCAGCTCAGAGAGGCCAGCCTCAGCCTTTCCCCTTTCACAGACCCCCTTCAAATCCTCTTTTGTTTGGACTGAATGATGTGGCTGTCCACAATATCTCTGAGGCTCCAACCAACAGTGATTCACACTAACTGAGTCACACAGTCTCTCTTTAAATCATCTTGCAGTGTGCATTCACCCTGTGGTCCCGTCTCTGTCAGCAAAACAGTTCCCTGTCGCCGAAAGCTTAGCAGTGAGAAGATTTTAAAGGTCCCCTATTATAGTGTTTTTCATCAATATATTATAGGTCTCAGATATATACAAAACATGAAATACCAAACAGATCATTGCAGCATTACCCATAATCCCCTCTGTTTCAGCCCTGTTTCAAAAGTGCTGATTCTCTGTCTGTTACTTTAGAGCAGGGGTGCCCAACCTTTTTTGAACCGAGAGCTACTTTTAAAGTTGCCAGTCTGCCGAGATCTACCAGTCCAAATAGAGAGGCACAGCCATTACTGACAGCCTACTACCAGGTAAATACACACTTCTACTTGAATAAAACTGACCTTTGTACAATTAATACTTCATAAAATACTGCAGATCCTTTATCTTACCTCTTTCTAATCTACACACAAGTATTTAGCTGAAGTTACACAACAGTGTTGTTGATAGTTGACAGTGCTGCCACATATGACACAGGAAAAAAAGAAAAGACCCTTTCTTTGCCATTATATAAAAATAGTGTTGCTACAAAAGTATAAATTAGGCTTACTAATAAGACAACTCAGATCTGAAGCTACACATGAATCTGCTGACAAAGTGCAATAAAAAATACAAAATTAATAGAATCAAACCCTTTTTTTGTGGCATTTTAGCAGAGTATAAAAAGAAATGCCTTTAAAATAGGATGCAAGCAACACTAGTTTCTTAACCTGAATTGATAATAGACTATAATCAATTTAAGTTTGCATTCTTATACCATTTTGTACAATAATGAATAAATTCAAACAAACTAAAACTTACAGCTGATTAATAACGGTATCTAACTTGAGTTTTTATTATATCAAAAACCTGTTGAAATGCTACTGTTATTTTTACTGTCCCCAAAAAGCGCGTCGGCAGCCTCCAGGAATGCTTCTTTCACAACTTTGCCGTCTTTGAAAGACTTCATGTGTTTCGCAAGAACGTGACTGACACGATAAGATGCTATGGGAGCAGCTCTTGTTGCTCTTGTTGTTGGGCCTGGTGAAAATGGACTGCTGTGCATTTAGCTGTCCTCTCAGTCCCCTCACCTTTTGGGAGTGTAGGGCAGGAGTGTGAGGGAATTCCGTCTCGTAGCATTTGTGCACTGTTTTGAAATGCCGCTCCTAAATTACCCTTCTTCGATAAAGCCACGCTCGCATTGCAGATGAGACAGATGGACTTTGAATTGGAATAGATACAAAAATAATCATCCTCCCACTCGGAGTGAAAGTTATATATCTGCTTGTCTAGCTGACATCTCTCAGTGGATGTCTGCTCACCACCTCAGGCTCAACCTTGACAAGACTGAACTGCTTTTCCTTCCTGGAAAAGATTGTCCCACTCTTGACCTAACAATAAACATCGGCCTCTCTGTTGTTTCCCCGACTCAGACTGCAAGGAATCTGGGTGTGACCCTAGATAACAACCTGTCCTTCACTGCAAACATAGCTGCTACAACCCGCTGCTGCAGATACACGCTTTACAACATCAGGAGCAGTGGCGGCCGGCCCATAGGGGCGCTAGGCGCCGCCCCACCTCTTCCCACATACAAAAAAAATAATATATATATTTAAAAAAAAAAAAAAAAAAGTATATTTTTATTTTTAATGAACAAGGTAAATATCATACAATTGGTATCAGTAAAATGTATAATCTACAATAAAATCTCGTTTAAGATTGTGTTACGATGTCTAAAGTTACTGATAAGTCACATGTTTCCTGCCTGGCCTTAGTGGCATTAGTTTATCATTACCAGGCGCCGTGCAAGGAGCCCCCGAGCCAAACAGCAGCAACCAGCACCTTGCAAAAGTCTCAATAGTAAACTGTGCCGCCGAAACATAATTTCAGCCAATCAGCGCCGTCAAATATTTTGGTCACGAGGGCGCTCACGTTGGCGCCCACGTTGGCGCCCACGTTGCTTACGTGCGTTGACGTGAGTTGTTTTTTAGACTCGTGAGTGACCAAGGTGACGCAGTATTTGCATGAGAATGGTGTGCAGGTGGAGTCGCCGGACCTCGGTCCGCACCCAATTCCGTGCAAGAGCTACTCTCCAATCCTTTCGAAAGGAGAAGTTTGGGAGATAAACTATTGCTTAAAGACCTTGGACCGGACCAACCCGATTTGTATATATCGCAGCAAGCTCGTGAAAAAGACAAAACGTATCAACGAGGCTTCTGACGTAGCTGGTACACCAGATAGTAGGTAAATGGTAAATGCTGTCTTTTGTTTCCCATGCTTGCTCTTCAAATAGCCGGGGACAGATACGATCTGTTCAGAAACTAGACAAAAGTGAAACAAGTACAAACCACAGACTGCCTGTGTCATGGAGAATACAGTCGCTGGTTTATTTATGTCTGTATAGGCCGTTGTTGTGAGTGTGGACGGTTGGAGCATATATAACGTTAGCTTAGCCAAGCTCCGTTTAGAAAACAAGCATTTTAAAGGGTTTTTCGCCTGCCGTCTGTCTGCAGACTTGTCAAAGCGTTAATTCATGGTTTTTACTAACCGGTATCAGTATGTTGTTACTTCGGCATCATTTTGAAACGTGTATTACAATTAAATTACGGTAAAATATGTTCATCTTGTTGTAGTTGTAGCCCCCTTGCCAGCGATTCTCTCTCTAGTTTAGCATACTCAGCCCGACTCAGCCTGGTTGTTCCTGGCCCTAGAACCACAATTTTATTTATAACTCCCTCCTGGCTGGTCTACCTGCATGTGCCATCCGACCTCTGCAGCTCATCCAGAATGCAGCGGCTCGTCTGGTCTTCAACCTTCCTAAATGTTCCCACACCACTCCGCTCCTCCGCTCCCTTCACTGGCTTCCGGTAACTGCTAGAATCCACAAGACACTGGTACTTGCATACCATGCTGCGAATGGATCTGGCCCTTCCTACATCCAGGACATGGTTAAACCATACACCCCAGCACGTGCACTCCGCTCTATATCAGCCAAACGGCTCGCTGCACCCGCACTGCGAGGAAGACCCAAGTTCCCATCAGCAAAAACACGTGGGTTTGCTATCCTGGCTCCAAAATGGTGGAATGAGCTCCCCATTGAAGTCAGGACAGCAGAAAGCTTACACACCTTCCGGCGCAGACTGAAAACTCATCTCTTTCGACTCCACTTCGAGCGATAGAATTATTAACAGAGCACTTATACTAATAAAGGACTGGCTTATCTAAAGCCAGTTGAGTAGCACTTGAAATGTTTTGGCTCTATGAAACCTGATGTACTTATATGATTCTGTTTTCTTCAAGTTTGTATCTTCTTGGTCGAATGAACTTATTCTAAGTCGCTTTGGATAAAAGCGTCAGCTAAATGCAATGTAATGTAATGTAATATATTTTGGGCTTTTTTGCTTCTGCCATAATTGTGGTCTTGTGTGTGTGCGGACTGTCACTCCTGTTGACACGGACAACGTCAGCCCCCCACTGCCCACCAGCCACGCCCCGACACATGGGGTCACGCCGGCCAATCACAAAGCTTTGATGCGTTCAAGTGCATTATTCTGGCACAGGAAGATTATGTTATAGGACATTAACGATAAAACTGAATATTGTTGTTCTATTTTTAGACACATCTCGTGATCGACTGGTTGGGCACCCCTGCGTTAGATGAAAATAAGGAGCCACTCCCCACGCCCCTCTGCGAGATATTTGGTTAAAAAGAACACAATGGTGCTCTAGGAGGAGATTCAGGTGATAAGGTGGTGGTGGGGGTTACCTTGGTTGGTGATTGGCTAATGGTTACACAAGCCAAAAAATCGTTATGACATCATAAAGTGGCCAAAATCTGATCAGCTCATTTTCAGACAGGTTTTTATATAAATGGATCAGGACAAAAAGTGAGAGAATCTTTTTTCCTGAAACTTTCAAAATCTCTTTACACAGAGGGGACACATGTTGATGTATAAAAGACGTGAGAACGTGGATTTTGCATAATAGGTGACCTTTAATGCTGCTGTTGCACAACAACCCTAATCTAGGACTTTATTTGGACCAAAACTGTATTCGATGTCATTTTGTAAGATTTAATAGATGTTGTGTTTTCAAATGGTAATATCTTTCTTTCTTCTTCTTAAACAGTTTTCAATCCGGATTTGAACCCATAATGTCACTCCGGAAAGCTGTTCTTGCTCCCCTTAAAAGTTCCTTCATGTAACTAATCTGAGGGTTATTTGTACGCTCTTTTACCCAATCAGAAGTCTCTCTCTGTAGTTACCACAAGCTAGGCTTCCTGGAGAAGTCTGGTATTGTGGTCATGTTGATTAGTGGCTTGGAGATGTATGCAGCTATATATATACTTTCGGAAACACACCCAAAATACAGACCATTCTGGAAAAGCGGTGGCGCTGGGGGTGGAGAGCAAAGAAGAGACAAAAAAAGTCCCCAACATACCACAGATGTTTCTGAGAGCCATTTGATCCACAGGGAACTGAAAGAAAAAGTGACTTCATTAAGTGGTTGAATGATACCGTATGTCAGGGGTACTCAAACTTTTTTGTTAGAGGTCCACTTGTGAATTTTATACAAGGTCAATGGTCCGGATCAATGCCAGTAAAGTCGCCCCCCCACACCCCCGGAGCGGAGCAACGAAACTGAAATTAAGAAGCAGTTTGGGCGCGCTATGCATGTACTTTGGTCAGGAGGTTTTAAAGTGCTATATAAATAAAGTTGGATTGGATTGGATTGGATTAATCTACTTTATTTGGGGGTCCCCTTCTGGTCCAAGCACTTGCCTGTCGGTAAACGGCGCCCCTGTATACACACAGACATTCAATACATACATACATACATACATACATACATACATACATACATACATACATACATACATACATACATACATACATACATACATACATACATACATACATACATACATACATACATACATACATACATACATACATACATACATACATACAGTATCATGGCTTGAACTAGTGGGAGAAATGGCACGGTTTGTCTGTTGCCAATGCCTTAAACCTCGGCAAAAATGGCATTAGAAGCATTAGAAAGTCAAGGTAAACTTGTGGTTAACTTAAATGCGTGTCACGCTCGCGCACACAAGTAAATATATGCACGTTCATTCTCAGAACGCGTCAGACACAAGACAATATACATTAAAGGGGACCTATCATGCAAAATGCACTTTGTGATGTCTTTTATACATAAACATGTGTCCCCGGTGCGTCGGGGAACTCACGCAGCGTCAGAAAATAAAACCCGCTCTCTTTTCCTCCGTACCCAAATCTTTTAAAAACAGGGTGTACCCCTACGAGCGGATATAGATTTGCTGCCAATCTGACGTCAAATCGGCAGCGGACCCACATAAACTTGCTATCAGAACCAATGCCTGACGCGTTTTGAACGTGTTTTGGACGTAATCTCGTCTTTGTTTACATTAGCAAGCCTCGCCAACACTCAGAGCTAACCTGTACTGGAGAGCACATGTGTTTAAAAAGCAGGAAATAAAAAAGGAACTCACCTTGTGATAAACCTGCAAGAGAAAAAGCATTTGAGCTCCAGACTGTTTCAGAAATAAAATTTTTTTTTAATTTTTTTTAAAATATATAATGGGACACAGGGTTCGGTCCGGATTGATTTGCAGTTCAGACCTTGGTCCGGAGTTTGAGAAGCCCTGCCGTATGTGATCTGCTTCTCGCTGCCAAAGAAAAGAAAAGCATCAGACCGTAAACATCTTTTAAACTCTAGGGCTGCTGGTGTTCAAACTTTCAAATTCTGAAACAAGCTTTGGTTCAGGAAGCCAACCCATGATGGCACTTCCTCTAGAGCAGTGATTCTCAAACTTTTTTCAATAATGTACCCCCTTTGAAAAAAAAATTCAGCCAAGATCTGATCAGCGCAAAAACAATTTGTACAGTACAGCGCTGCACCATCAGTGTCTGATTTATTAAAACAACAACATTGTAACTGAGAAACACTTAAATGCTACATTTCAAATGTTTACAATCCATCACTAAATTCATGGCAAACCAATTTTAACATCATGCAATAACACTAAGACGACATTAGTTGCATTGAACTGATCTTTTTAATAAGTTGTACTTACAATGTAGTGAGAAATATGGGCTTGTGCTTCACTGAGGATCTTTGTTATTCTCAGTGACAGGAAGGCCACTGCAGTTTTACACTTCGCGTTTTGAAATATGTGTAACTCTGTTAATATAAAACCCACACTGCTCAAACTTCGTTACTTTTCCTAAAATTGGTATTTTTTTTTCTCATTAACATAAAATAAATCTCACGTACCCCCTGCAGTACTCCAACGTACCCCTAGGGGTCCACGTACCCCCATTTGAGAACCACTGCTCTAGAGGACGGAAGGCCAGTAGACTAAAACTGCCTACCCAAATGAGATGGTGTACAGGAGATGTATTGTGGAGTGATTGGTACCCTTGATTTCCTCTGAGAGACTTATTGCCGTGTGTTTGAACAGTTCTCATCAAAACATAGTTGGAAACGTCCAAAACAGTAGACTTGTCCCCTTGTTTTGTGTCTACATTTTTGCTCATGTATACCTACATGTGCTATTTAGGGTGCAAAAGTTTGTCACAATGCAAAATATGGCAAATTGCACTATGAGTGATCTGATGGTGAACTCATAACGATGACAACTCAACAACTCAATGATCGCCAACTTGGCTAGTGAGGAAAGTGGTTCATGTTACGACATTAAGATTGCTAACTAGCTTGCAATCGTCACTTCCCTTGAGGGCACAGAAGCCCGGTTGAAATTCACATACAGTGAAAGTTTACTTAAGAACGTATTCATTAAAGGGCCCTATTATGTTCATTTTCAGGTTCATATTTGAAATTTGTGCCTCCACTGTGACATTTCCATGCTTTATGAAACCAAATGCTGAGTTTTTGTTATTACTGACGAGTCGACGTTATGCCACGTAACGTTGTGCCGTTTAACCATCATCATATTCTAACCCTTGCCAAGTAATTTTGTTGACTAAACATGACCAAGTACTTTTGTTGCTCTAAATTGTTGCGTTAACGTTAACCAAGATAACAAAGTTACACCAGTGTGTAAAGTGTTACAACGTTAACCACGTGCAAACCTTATGTGTGAAGATACAACCTAAAAACATTCTTTTGGTGTTATTTTCAGCCAGTGTGACTGGATTTATGTTTCCCAGATGTGCATGAACCATTTCTATTTACTCAATGAATGAATCACTGACTGAAACTGGCAACAATGAAACACAACACAGCGTTTGTACCCAAATTCTTGAAGCATTGTTTGTGTTCACATTTTGATTAAGGCGTAGTCCACATGTTCACAGGAACTATCTGTAAACAGGATTCTTCATCCTTCTTAGTTCTCTATTTAGATAAGCACTGTTTTAACACACACACACACACACACACACACACACACACACACACACACACACACACACACACACACACACACACACACACACACACACCACACACACACACACACACACACACACACACACACACACACACACACACACACACACACACACACACACACACACACACACACACACACACACACACACACATACCATGTATACATCACAATTTTGCCCTATTTGTGACACCGTAAAACCGAACATTTGAAGACATGTTTCCATTAATGCTGTAAAAATTATCGCGTTAACGGCGGTAATTAATTTTTTGAATTAATTGCGTTAACATATTTAACGCATTTAACGCGTGCAGAATGGCCCGCCCCATACGTGCCACCAGTGGCAGCGCCAGGGTAATGGCTGAAGGCTACACCCATACCAAGAAATGGCTTAGCCCCACCATGAACAATGATGTTAAAGTAAGCAAAATAAAGTCCGCCAACTCGCGCAGAGTAAATTGCACAGACAGCAGTTAGTAAGATTGATTTCAGTAGCCACTTGTCTGCACATACCAAAGACCAGAAACGGTTTTGAAAACGTTTGTCACGTAGTGATCGTCTTCTCAATAGAACATCTTTGATAATGTCTTCTGGCCAATCAGAATCACGATAACGGCGTGGTGTTGTTGCAGGAAGTCCCGACGGAGAATACTTTTGCTGTAGTACAGGGGTGCACATAACTGGTACGCAGGTTATGTGCGTAATCTGAAATGCGTACCGTCACTTGTGTCACAAAGCGCATACATTTGCGTACCGACGTACTTGTGAAGCTTTTCCAGAAGGCGGTTAGATCACCGGACGACAGAGTCGGTCTCCGTGGGCACAGACAGGGCTGCTGTTAACGTCGGTCTGTACAACGGAATTGTGCCAAAACTACGCCAACCGGCTGCGGAGGGAGACTCCCCCCCCTTCACTGGAGAACTGCGCTAAAACAGTTGATCACAATGTTCGCGCTCTGTGGTCATGAAGTACTCCACTAGCCCCCCCCCCGTCGACTTTCCTGAAGTACTCCCCCGTTGATAGAAATCAACACGTAATGAATTAAGACCCCACGGTTTGATGATTGATAGGTGTGAGGGCTGTCTTTCATTTTGACACACATGTTATAATAAACATATGTTAAATGGATATCCGCCTTCTTTCATTTATCTTTCCATTCCCACGACAATATACATAAAGAAATGGCATATTTTGGACATAGTTCGAATGGTGATTAATCATGATTAATTCATTTTTAAGCTGTGATTAATCTGATTAAAAATGTTAATCGTTTGACAGCCCTAGTTTCCATACAAAGGCACAGTTTTTGAGTTTACCTTGGGCATTGAAAAAAGGCCAAACAACGTTGAAATTCCGTATTGAAGAAGATTTGATTTGATTTTAATAATAACTTGTTTAAGTATAAATAAGGTACCTGGAAATAAATCTGACTTAAAGTGAAGTAAATATTCCTCCACTATGAAAGATTTATATCACTTCCTTTCTGTCTGTTCTGTGTCTGATTTTATCTTATTCCACAGAACAACAGTAGACTAAATTGTGCTGTGGAAAGCAACACCAGATGAAAGTCAGTGTGAAACATTTCTCAAAAATGACGATCAACAGTGTTAGTCATTTCTGTTGCAAATCTGAAACAAGTTTGTCGTCTCAGTTGTAATTTAGTTATTATTTTCTCAGAGTTGAATATTTCAACAGAAAACCGCCCCGAAATAGAAACCATATGTGCGTATTTTTCCATCAGTATTTGAAAATCAAAAACGCTGTGAGTGAATAGAGGGAAGAAGACGTAGAAAGAGTGATGGATCAACATGGTTTGGTGAGTTTGAGCTAATTAAATACATGGAGAGTCAGGGAGGGCATAGCATACTGACAACATTTATTATTCTATGACTTAAAGGTGGGGTAGGTAAGTTTGAGAAACCGGCTCGAGATACACTTTTTTCATCTGTGGAAGCCGTGGTACTGTAAAAAGCACGACCAATCATCTGAGCCGGCCCGGCTAAAGTAACTGGATGGCCTACCTGCCTGTCAGCCTTCCATCTGTGCACAAACTTATCTCGTGCCCTCATTGGTCATGTGCGCGTTCGTGTGTGTTGGAGGAGGGGCTCTGTGAGGAAGTGGCAGATTTGTTCCGGCTGTGTATTTTCAAATTCTAGCGCACTCAAGCTGGTTTCTCCAAAATTACCTACCCACCTTTAAGTAAACTTAGTAACTTAAATACAACACAAAATATCTTCTCTTTTGGCTCTTCAAGGGAAAAACGTGTACCCCTGATTATCTATTTCATATCTGACACTTCTGTTTATCTATCCTTCCTATTCATTAATGTATTCCTTCACCCCACTCCCCTCCATTGAGCTGAATTCCCTCTGCTCTATTTCACTGTGATGATTGACTCCCGAACCCCCTACAGCACTCCTGTTGTTCACATCTGTGGTTTTATCAGAGCTGAAGCAGGCTGGCATGGTCTACTTAAAGTTGGACAGAAAATAAATCTCCATTTTGCTCATGGTGCAGGTGTTAATGATGGGTAAACAGGGTGGTAAAAAGTGTTTTCCAAATGTCTAATGTGTGCTGAAAACAATCCTACCTGATTTGATCACATACGATTAAATCAGTGTGACAAGACTGGGGTTGATATTATCAGAGGCAGTCATGTGACCATGTTACTACTTACAGTGGGTTAAGAAAGAGGTCAAACCTGACGCAGCTGGCGCCCATGTTTCCCTCGCGAGTCACTCTGGGAATAACATTCATTTTTCTCATGGCGCTACATCTCTGCACGCCTCTCTCATAAAAGTCACATTAACCTGACGTGTCTCTTGTAAAAGTAAAGCGCCTACACACCTTTACAACTCTGTAAACCAGGTCATGGACACATTCCCTGTTGGATCCTCTTCACTGAACTACATTTGTGTTGTTACTTGTTTTCCCAGAATGAGTATTTGTAGTTTCCTTTTTGGTTGCTTTTCTGTTGCTTCGAAAGACAAAAAAAGTAAAGTTTGCCTCGCAAATGCTATTCTCACATTTGTCTTTGTCGGAGGTGCTTAATCTTCTATTGTTATGTTGGTTTACTCAATGAGTAAGGCAGAGATTAAGATGAAAGGTTCAAAATGTACTCAGTTTATTTGATGGACTATTTTTTATCATGCAAAAATGCCAGCATTGTTCTTTCCTGCGAAAACACAGATACAACACAGATGTCACACAACACAGATGTCAACGTTTTTTGCAAGTGATGCTTATTGAGCGACCTTTATTGAATGTAATGCAGAATAAAAATGAGTATAACAAGCCAGAAAGTGTTTTTGAAGAGGGTTGAAGGATAGTCGTATGGCTCAAACAAGACTCCTGTCATTTCTCTGGTGTAAGCTGTCCCATAAAGCCTGTTAGAAACTTTGAAAAGTGCTTTATGATCTGACAGCACTTGTTAAAACTCCAAATATCTTAACGGCTAAATGTCTAATAAGTGTTTTTCTGCATTGTCATGGTTTAGTTTTCACCTCAAACATTTCCAAGAAGTCTGCAGTTGCGGTTACGATTAATTTCTCCTCAAAATTCTTTGGATAATGTTTTTTCCAGATATGTGGGATGAAAATGTTTATTTGATTAAACTCTAATTGTAAGGCTTAGTTGTTTCAGTAAACAGTTTATATGCAGTCTACCATCCATGGTTAAAAGGCATCCAACTGGCATGACAACTTTTATTTTGAAAAACAAAGAAACTAACTCTGGCTTCAAGTGCAAGTTCATCTTTTTGTGAGCACTCTCAAGGTCACTTTGAGGAGTTTAGCTGAGCGAGCGTGACTGATACCAGAGCATTTCTGTTTTGGGAGTTTGATTGAACGGGCAGAAAGAGTTCGACTCGATGCCACCGGAGCTCAGCAGAGATGGCAAAAGTACACACACCCTTTACTCGAGTAGAAGTACAGATACTCATGTTTAAAAATACTCTGATGAAAGTAGAAGTACTGACTAAACTTCTTTACTCAAGTAAAAGTAAAGAAGTATGGGCTTTGAAATGTACTGAAGTGAAAAGTACCCATAACTAGCAGCTGTTTTAAAGAGTACCTGACCTCCCTTTATATTAATAGAACAATAATGTCATTGTTAGCTAATGAATGTTTCCATGCTGAACAACGGCAACATGACAACGTTTCCATTGGTCCCTCTTCTTTAGAGAAGACCAGGAAATGATGGATACACGGATCGTGTTCAAATCAATAGGCACGCAATGACTCTAAAGAATAATGATCACGCACCAAACACACATTCAAACTAAAGGAACCAGCTGTTTGGAAAATGTGAGAAGTAGAAAGTACAGGTATTTGAGTTCAACATGTAAGAAGTAGAAAGTACAGGTATTTGAGTTCAACATGTAAGAAGTAGAAAGTACAGGTATTTGGGTTCAACATGTAAGAAGTAGAAAGTACAGGTATTTGAGTTCAACATGTAAGAAGTAGAAAGTACAGGTATTTGGGTTCAACATGTAAGAAGTAGAAAGTACAGGTATTTGAGTTCAACATGTAAGAAGTAGAAAGTACAGGTATTTGGGTTCAACATGTAAGAAGTAGAAAGTACAGGTACTTGTGTTAAAAATGTAAGAAGTAAAAGTAAAAAGTTGTCAGAAAAATAAGTAGTAGAGTAAAGTACTGATACCAGAAACATGTAATTAAGTGTAACAAAGTATTTGTACTCCACTACTTCCCACCTCTGGCCGGTGGATAGTCTGAGTTTCTGCTGCTGCCAGAGAGCTCTGTCTTCATTCCTCCCAAACTCCATCCAGATCTCAGACTCCTGCTTCTCATTGCCTGCTTGGGAGGTTTGGTCTCTGGACGCTACAGTAAAGCAATACCACCCTAATCTTTGAGTGTGTGAGTCAGTGTGTACGTGTGCAGTTTAAGCACAGCATCCTGAAGTTTATGCACAAGTTAATGTGTTTATTTGTGGGTATGTCAATCTGTGGTCTGTGTGTGAGTTAAGGTTTTATGAGATACAGCACAGGGATAAAACTACTCCAGCTGGGATTGAATAGTTCTAACTATATAAACAAGAAACTATACTGTTGTATGCATGTCAATGAGTACAGAATAAGGTTAAATAACACAAGCACAGTCATGAAAGAAGTATGTAAATTGTTAACCTAAGAAAAGTACCAATACATTAATGTCAAAATACTCCTTTACAAGTAAAAGTCCTGTATTCAAAAAAGTATTGTCAGAAAAATGTACTTTAAGTGATGTCACTATATGTTCAGAAAGTAAATCAAATTAGTCCAATGGAGGTTTTTCAGTCTGTGGAAGGAACTTTGGCATTTTAGCCTTTGCAGACCATTTACATGCACTTAAAACCTACGCCTCCGCCCGTCCCCTAACCCTAAGAGCACCGCCATTTTTGTTCACACCCAGGTCACTTTCCGCATTGACTACTGCAACCCCCTTCTCTTTGGTCTCCCTCTCAAATCCATCCACATACTTCATCTGGTCCAGAACTCTGCGACCTTGAGAGCCTTGAAAGGCGCCTATATAAAATAAATGCATTATTATTATATAACAAACTACAGGAAAGGGAAAACCCAGAAAAAGCACAATAGGGTCTCTTTTATACATTGGATTATTTTGTATCTCTGGACCTCAAGCAGTTAAATAAACCTATCCTGGTTAAATAAAGGTAAAATCTCAAAAAGTAAAAGCACATTTCAGATAAATGTAAATGTACAATATTTCCTTGTGAAATGATAAAGTAAATGATAAATTGAAATGATGACTTTCCACCACTGACTATCAGCACAATGACAAGCGTTGACATGTTCATAACCTTATTTGGTTCAGTATAACTCCTTCTCTTCCTTCAATAAAACAGATGATGTATTCCTCACACAGCTGCATTGTCTTTGTCACTTCAGTGAAGAGTTATTAGACTGCTCTCCTGCTGAGTTCTCTGCAGGAATGCAGTTTGTTTATCCGTCTTTACGCCACGTTTTATGATCACCAATGCTAGCCGATGCCAGGAATGTGAGACAAATGTAAATGTTTTACTTACAGTATTGATCTCTGAGGAGGATTCAGAGGTCAGAGCAGCAGCGGTGGCTTCGTGCCTGGTAGGAATTTACAGTTTTTGCTAAAGGGCACTTCAGCAGGATGGAGGCAAGTCTTTCTGGATCACAGCTGTTGACCCAAACATCTTGTTGACTTTATTTTTGTCTGATGAAATCCAAAAAACATGTTCGGCTCTGGCTTTGCAATCACTTTCATTTATTTCTTAAAGGTCTCCTATTACACTGTTTTTCATCAATATATAGGTCTCAGATATACAGAACCTGTCTCTGATTGGCTGAAACACCAAACAGATCATTGCAGCATCCCATAATCCCCTCTGTTTCAGCCCTGTTTCAAAAGTGCTGATTCTCTGTTTGTTAAAGTTTAGATGAAAATAAGGAGCCCCTCCCCACGCCCCTCTGAGAGATATGTGGTTACAAAGAACTCAATGGTGCTCTAGGAGGAGATGCAGGTGATAAGGTGGGGGTGGGGGGGGGGGGGTTTGATTTATTTTAGGATTATAAACTATAACAAATGTTGCCTTGGCTCGGCCCTGTGGGGTTTCTGTGAAGTTTGAGAGTAAAAAATGTCATGAGTGAGTCAAAAGTTTGAATCATAACACCAACATTAATAACCATGCATAATTAGTTCTCTGACTCAAAGGATTTCCGCTCAATATAAATTAAATTACAGAGTGCAGTCCCAGTTTATGATACATCACTGCTGCATTTCTTGGTTTTGGGTATGATGTCTGTTCCTGAAACATCACTGGATATACCATGGTGCTCTCTGCCTCGTGTCTCTTTCTGAAGAGGAAAACGTTTCGTGGTGGGGTGGAGCCGGAGCGTTGAAAAATGTATTCTCGGAAGACATATTTCAGCGAGTGTGAAAAATGACTGCAAGGCCAAAACCCATACATGTGCCTCCCTGCTCACGTGCTGCACTGGAGGCAAGGATTGTGCTTTCTTGCAGTGTTTTCTTTACTGCACATATTTTATATTTTATTCCATTCTATTTCAATGTAAATACTGCTTTACTTTACTTTATTCTTTATTTGACTATATATATATTTTTTATGTTATTATAGTGTTCTTAAAGATGCATAAGTGGGTATGTTTTGACCCGGTGAGGTGGTTTTCTTGAAGTATCTTTGTAATTACATTTTTGTATCATTTCATATTCCAGCTATTCCTCCAAAAACATGTTTTGGATATCATGCCATTCAAATTTAAAATTTAAATTTGAAGAAATTGTAGTTTTTGTATTGCTACCCCAAGCTTCCATAAGTGGATCAAAAATGACCCGCATGCATTTCCTATGGGATCCTATGGGAACCTTTGATTCTTATCACCCGTTGATGTCAGGAATACATTCACTGTAGACCACACAGACCACATCACAAGTGACACCTCTCAGGAAGATTATTTTACACAGCAAGATCTGATACCTGTCAGTATAATAATAATAATAATACATTATATATTTAAAGGGCTTTTCAAGGACTCAAAATCGCTTTACAATATAAGGGAAGGTTAGGGTGGGGGGCAGGGGCGGACTGGGGGGAAAAAGTGGGCCGGGGATTAATTGACAGACAGGCCCACTTAATGCGCGGCATGTATCGGCCGGCCGGTGACGAAAGTATGTTACTTAACAAAAAACCCTGCATTTGATGTTATTTTGGACAATTATTCATATAGTAATCACATTACCTGAGCCCTTGAGTTGCCTAGAGCAAAATAGTTACAGCATATATTTAGTGATTTTAATGTTAACAGATCATTGATGCAATAATATTTTGACCCAATTTGCCTGACTTGACACATGGAATAAAACATGGGCGTAGGAAGCATCCTCAATGTGGGTGAGACAATTTAACAGGGGGTGTGAGCAGGTGGTGGACCTCACCTCCTCTAGGGGGGTCCGGGGGCATGCTCCCCCGGGAAGATTTTTTTTAAAATGTTGAAGTTGCATCAATCTGGTCCATTTTGAGAGCAAAATTAGGGACTAAATCTATGGCAGTCAGTAGGGGCTTGGACTGTGAGCCAGGGTCGCCGGTTCAAGTCCCCGACCAGACCTATTTGGAGTGTGGACTTCTACTTGGAGAGGTCCCAGTTCACCTCCTGCCGTGGTGCCCTTGAGCAAGGCACCAGACATCCCCCTTCCCCCCTCACTCCCATTGCTCCGCGGGCGCTGTACAATAGCTGCCCACTGCTCCTAGTACTAGACTCCTGGTGCTAGGATGGGTTAAAAGCAGAGAACACATTTCACTGTGTGTGCTGTGTGCTCTGCATGTGTGACCATTGAAGAGGGTTTCATCCCAATTCTTCTTTTTGAACAAGATCTTTGCATCAATATGTTCAAAACGTTTTTTTTCCAAATGTAATTTTTTTTTCTAAAATTATAAATAGTGAAAAATTAAATATAAAATATTTCTAGTGTGAACCAAAATATAATACTAAATATTATACAAGTGATTTTTCTTAACCGAAATGACAAACATGGCACAAAAACACACTAATACGGGTCCTTTTTGACCCACTTATGGAAGAGTGTAGTCACTCGTGCATCTAAAGGTTAAAATAGTTCTCTATCTGATTCTGATTCTGAATTAATGATCTACTGTTTCTAACATAAAGTTGGATATTTTATAATTGTGAAGGTAATCCTCGATATGCAAAACTAGGCTAAAATTCTTCAGACAGGTACTGCCTAAAAATGTATCCTAACCTAAAAAATCGCTTTAAATTACATGTAATTGAGCTGACACTTTTATCTCAATCCAAATAATCTGAATAAGTGCAATAAACCATATAGGCTAAATACAAACTCAGTATACAGCGAGAAACCATCATGTTTAGACGCTTTTGATAAGTTAAACCATTGTGAGTGCTGGTTTGTGTTAGTTTAAATGGCCATGGTCCATGGAAACAGGTGTTTTTTTTAATAGTTTGTGACGAAAGACTGATATTAAGGCGAGCTCTTTCTAAAATCTTGGAGCCAAATACAGTAGCAATCATGAGGCATAACCTAAGCAACTTGTGAGAGCTTCAGGAATCAAGGGTCATCCTCCAGAGTCGAGACACAACTCTGAGTGCTAGTCTAGTTTAAGTGCATTTCTTAATGTCTTGAAGGAACATATACAAGGTCTTATGTTTGAAAATGGACCAAAGGAGCCAGAGAGTTGTGAGGGTTACAGAAAGGTTCAGAAAGAGAGAAGGATAGTTACTGACAGTCAGAGTTTCAACTGACTTGAGTCATCAACTTCACGCCTCGCTGCAAGTGTGTGTGTGTGTGTGTGTGTGTGTGTGTGTGTGTGTGTGTGTGTGTGTGTGTGTGTGTGTGTGTGTGTGTGTGTGTGTGTGTGTGGTGCCCTGAGGCTGCTAACACATATATGCATCACTACAAATATGTACACACACACAAACCGGCACTTAGTCGGCTGGGATTGAGCTCAAATCCAGGTGTGGGGGGTGTGAGGTCAGACTGTAGATCAGATTCCTCTTTCTCAGACTGAACTCATTGACTGCACTTTCACTGCATGAGGTCAACTCCCTCCTTCACTTATAATTATAAAGAACGTGGAAACATGTATAGATGTTAGAGATAGGATAATGACAAATGGTCTCCTTTGGTTTCTAAAGAATCCAAAGATAAAATGAGGCTATGACCGGAAAAGCAAAGGTTTCTGAAGAATACTTGAAATCACTTGAAAGTGAAAGGACTACATGTTTATCACAGAACCTACAAATCTACCAGACACAAATGATGGGGCAATCACATTTGTAAAGGGAAGTGGTCAGGGTATTTTTTATCATCCTATATGCACTTAAGTGTGTGTGGGGATTTATTTCAGGTCAGGAAAACTGCTTGTTTCCTGTCTAAATAATTACATTAACCAATACCTGTGGATCATTCAGAGAAAAGGATTGAAAACCTGCAACAATCATCTGCCGAAAGAAAAGCAAGACATGGTTTTGTGTCTAGGGGTGTTTCTCAATGTCGAGTAAAGCTGCTCCAGAGCCACTATTTCAAGCATACTACGTCATCGAGTGCCGCCGAAGGACTGTTCCAATGTAGGCCTACTTGGAATTCTACCGAGCCCGCCATACTTCGTAGCGAGAAATTTCGAAGCTGCACATGTGTAGACTCCGCGGTCTTAAAATCCCCACAATGCTTTACGCACGGACCAATTTCCCCAAATCTGTGGCGGAAAATGTAAGGCGGGGCCTCTCATATGACACACACCTGCACACTTGCTCGCCTGTTCCACTCTTCGTTTTCCGAATGCCAGGAAGTTTACCTCGCTTCTGAAGCAAGTGACTCGGAAGACACGTGCTACCAAGCAAGCGTACTCGACATTGAGAAACACCCCTGGGGCCTCATTTATAACGCCGTGCGTAGGATTCACGTGGGAAGGTTGCTTACGTAGTAGAAATCCAAAAAATAGGTACAGAAATGTTCCGACATTTTCCGATTCACCAAACATTTGGCGTACCGGCGAGGAAAGTGCGTACAGCACTTCCTACGCCGGTTTCCCTTTATAAATCACAATCGACTCGAAATGCGGTGCAGCTTTTGCGGGCTTCACGTAACGCCCATATTTGCCTATACATAGTCAAAGAAACGCCCATTCATTCATTCATGTTGACTGACTTTATGAAGAAGATAGCAGGAAATTATGTCAGAACAGCTAAAAAAGACATCTCACACCGTGTCAGATTTTGGTTATTTTGGGGAGGTCGAGATAAATCATTGTTTGGTGGATGCAGTTTGAACCAGAGTAGCAGCATGGAGGTCGGATCGTCACCAAAATAAATAAATAAGTGGTCCAAAAAAGGTTCATGACAAAAAAAATACACATAGCCTTCCTCAGGCAGTGTGTTTGTACCGGGGACAGGAGACACCCCCTTGATGAGAGACTGTAAGAAGTGATCGGGGAATCCCTCCAGAGTGGAGTCATGACGACTGGATCTGAATTATGTTTTCGTATTTGGTGGTTTGTGTCCCAGCTGTCGATCAGCTGTGCGCAGCATCTCCACTGCAGCAACTCTATATCCACCAGTTAAAGGAAATACAACTAATGTGTTGTGTTATATTAGCTGTACAATTTACCACATATGGTGTTCTTAGTTTCCATACCTCATACCTTTCATACCATATGTGTTTTATGAGCGACTTATCAAGTCTTAGCAAATGGCATAAAACATGATTAAACATGGTAGTATATAAAACCATGCTCGTACAACCTATATAAATGCAAAACCGCATCATTTATGAGAAAACATTTCATAACATTAACACAACATATTCGAGGTGGTTTTAAATAACATATCGGGACGGGTGGCGCAGTGGTCTGTGCATCCGATCATCAGATCAAGGGGGAGTGCTGGGGAACTCCAGTTCGAAACCCGCTCCTGCCGCCACTGCGTCAGGCCGTTGTGTACTTGGGCAAGACACTTCACCCGGATTTGCTCCTGTGGGTATTGTCCACAGTACATGTATGATACCAATGTGTACTTGTAAAAGCGCCTCGATGACCTCGAGGCGTGAAGATGGACGGTGTGGCGCAGTGCGCTGTGCAATGATCATCAGATCAAGGGGTGAAACCCGCCGCTGCTGCATCTGTAAAGCCGGTGTGTCCTTGGGCAAGACACTTCACCTGAACTTGCTCCTCTGGGTATTGTCCACAGTATCTGACCATTGCATGTATGATATATGTGTAATGTGTGTATATGTAAAGCGCTTTGAGTCATTGAAAAAGCGCTATAATAAATGTAAGGAATTATTAATTATTATTAGGGCCGGGACTCGATTAAAAAAATTAATCTAATTAATTAGAGGCTTTGTAATTAATTAATCGAAATTAATCGCATTTTTAATCACATATAAATATTTGACCTGAGAACAGTGAGAAGCAATTTTTTTCACATGGATTTTAGTATACCATTAGGCGCATTCACACCGCAGTCCTTTTCCCACAAAGGTTCATGAGAACTTAGTTCATGAGAACTCTTTGAACCTGGGGGTGGATTAGGCAAATGAAGCCGCTGACGTCACTTCTTCTTCTTCTGCTTTGGGTTTACTGGCAGGCCGCAAACCACTTCACGGCGTATACTGCCGCCCAAAGTCCCCGGCCGGAAGTCCCCGGAGTTGGGGACTGGCTTCAGTAGAAGCTGAAGCCTTCCGAGTAAATCGCCAGAACGCCGACACCTCCTCATCTCCACCGCTCCCATGTTTTATTTTGTGTTGCCATACATTTGTCTCTCTGCGTTTCTGCGCTGGGCTAATGCTAATAATGCTAATGCGAGGATAATAAAATTCACAAAACTTTTTGGGAGTTTTACGGGGCGTGGTTTGCAATCCGCCCAGCCAATCAGAAATATAGCTCTTTTCTCACAAGAGAGCCGTACGAAAGTCCCTGCTCTCTAGCAGGGACTTTCGTGGGGTGAACTAATTTTAGTACCGGCTCTTTTTGGTGTGAACGCGATAAAAGAGGCTAACGTCCACGCTAGCTTCCACGCTAGCTGCTATATGTTTATATGTTTTGCATTGAGGTGATACTTGAGGCTTGATGTGCTGCGGTGATATGCGAATTCCTTTTTGCATAATTTGCACACAAACCGTGCTCTTATCGACGCTTCCATCCGTCCGTTTTTTAAAACAACATTTCCCACTGTTGTTCACTGTGGTTTGTTGTTGTCTGAAGTCATGAACGTTAGTTGGTGCTCCAGTATAATCGGTACGCCTGAAACTCATCCCGTGAGAAACGTTCCGCGGTGCAAAAATAAGTGCGATTAAAATGCGTTAATTTTTTTAACGCGTTAATTTTTGTGTAATTAATTAATCTTAATTAACGCGTTAAAGTCCCGGCCCTAATTATTATATCCGTATTTATTTATTTCTCCAAGTTATGTTTTGTGTGCACTGAGGAGTCGCAAACAGGCGTTTGTTTAATCATTTTAAGATTGGCTTTAATCAATGTTTGAAAATGAATTCTTCATATATGATAAACGAGAGGTAACATTTTGTTTATGGTATTATTTCCACATATTTCTCTCCATTCTTCCTTCTGCCAACGGTGTCGCAGTTTCTCGTCTCTCCCGTTGTTGTGCTTAGTGCGAACTTATGGGTCAGACCCGGCGTCATGGGGCCGGGCTCGCCCATCCAGGATTTGGGCCCGCCCATCCAGGATTTGGGCCCGCTGTTTTAATCAGGGCTGAATACAACATTTGAATTGTTTTATTATTATGTTCAGTGGCGGCGCCAAGGTATACTGGGGTAGGCTACAGCCATACCAAGAAATGGCTTAGCCCCACCATGAAAAATGATTTTAACCTGTTAAGCCCGAAGGTCCCCGCCGGCGGGGACCCTGGGTATTTTTTTCACAATACTGTGTCTCAGGGGATCTTAATATTTAAGAACCTATTAATGTGTTATACCAGATTAACGGAAATAATCTCAGCTAACTGCCGATACAAACCATGTTTACCAAAACAAAACACAAGTCTCATAAGAAGCATCTAAATTACCCCTGAGCGAAAAATGCTAACGGACATTGGCACAGAACTCAAGATAAAAGTACCCTTATTACTTATCATAGCTGCATATACAATATATCCGATTAAAGCTGAGACTCCATAGATTATGTAGGTATATAGTATCATTACTGAGTGATCCGGACTCGCGACAGGGGAAGCAAATACAGTCATCACAACACGTACCTTTACGAAGCTTCTAGGGAGATCGTCTCACAAGTAGCTGTCAATCTGATCAAAGTACGTGTTCAATGGCATTAAAATGAGAAAAAACGCGGCTGAATCTGTTAATCCATAGGTTCTTAACGTCCATGTATAAAAAACTGATTGAATTTATAATCCATAATTCCATTTTTATGTAAAAATCGGAGAGTAAATGCTAGCTGCTAATGGTAGCCACCACAGCTAGCTGCTGCTTCCGGTCTCGGCGATGCAGCAGTCTCACACATACACATGACCAAATAAGGACTATGCCGATTCCATTGGCTCTGACTGTCAGAAAGAGATGTCACATGTCAAAATCGAGCAAGGGGGGCCAGAGATATGGAAAATCCACCCAAATGGCCCCAGAAGAGGTTTTTTTTTTTGCTAAATCTGTCTAAAAAGGTCAAATATCACTTGTTTTGCATCAATCTTGATACAGGGTACTTATTATATGTTGTACTTTGGATTCCTAAAGCTTTTAGTCTACTAACCCATCATCCAAGGTTAGTTTTCACTATAAGTACAACATATTTTTTGGACGGACACTATAATTTACAGTTTTTTACCATGTTCAATCTGAATTTTCTTTAAAATAAAAAACATCTATATTGAATCTGACGTTTCTACATCCAACTCACAGGTTTATCATTACTTTGAGAAAAAAGATTATTAATTTAACCCTTTTAGAAGGGAAGATATGGTCATTTGTTCTGGGAATGTCATTTTCGAGCCTGAAACCTGAAAAACAGGCTCGGGGTTTAACAGGTTAAAGTAAACAAAATAAAGTCCGCCAACTCGCGCGGAGTAAATTGCACAGACAGCAGTAAATACCGAAGACTAGAAACGGTTTGAAAACTTTTGTCACGTAGTGATCATCTTCTCAATAGAACATCTTTGATAATGTCTTCTGGCCAATCAGAATCAAGATAACGACGTGGTGTTGATGCAGGAAGTCCCGACGGAGAATACTTTTGCTGTAGTAAATCTCTATATAGGCCTACATCGATACAACATTACGTGTTGATAGAAAATCAACACATAATGAAATAAGACCCCACGGTTTGATGATTGATAAGTGTGTGGGCTGTCTTTCATTTTGACACACAGAACAATGGGGGCTATCCACCCTTATCCACAATGTAAAGTAATTCACAGCCTCTTCCCTCTTCTCTCTGTGAGGAGCAGCAGGTTCAGCTTTCAGAAGAAAGTAACACAAAACTAAAATGGCATTCATGTCGTGTAGTAATAGATGTATTTATTTTTCTTCTCAAGAGAGTACCAGAATGTGTATTTTATGTTAGTATTTCAAAAAATCTCCTGGGGGAGAATCCCCCCAGACCCCCCTGCAGGGGTTGGGTTTTCAGCATGTCAACTCTTTCACCTGTAGGGAAATTGCAGGATTGGCTCCAGGTCGCCCTTTTTATTTAGGTACTACAAGACAAATGTGCCTTTTTATTTCATACAGTTCAATTTGGATTGAGACAGGGAAATAATCTAAACCTCACGCGTGGCGTTTCACTGTCAAGGGGAGCGTGTATGTAATTACATTGCAAATACTGACTTGAGCCCCACCACTGTATGGGTTAGCCCTACCATAGATTACCCAACAAAAACACTCAGGAGCCGCCACTGATTATGTTTATTGTTGTTATTTGTAGGGCTTTGTCCTAATATTTATTTTTGTTTTAAACTATGTTGAAAGATTAGTTTAATATCATTTTTTAAATTTTGCTATGAAATTCTGAATGAAAGGCTGCGCGCGAGACTGTTTTTTTGCTGGGTTGAGTCGTGTGGGTTTTTGAGTGAGATGCGGCACAGCAGCCTGTCAGTTTACTCTTGCTAGGTTAGTTTGGCTATTATCATTTATATTTATCTGCAACAATGGATATCAGGAAGTGGTTCACACTTATACACTTGAAAGGAATATGGCAACTCAGCGCCAGATGCAGGCACATTAGAAGACATCAGTTACGTTACCAACGAGCTAGCAAGCCAGCCAGGGACAAGGGAGGCTGGCAATCAATTATATTTTGAAGAGAAATTGACTCTCAAGCCGGCTCTCTCACAAACTCCTGCTCTTGCCCCTTTCACACCAGCGCTTTTTCAGCTCCGGCTCGGAGCTGGAGCCTGAAAAGCGCCGGTTTTTCCTGTTCACACCGCAGCGGCGCCGGCTCTTAGCTCCGGAATCAGGTTCACTTCCAGCTCCAAAAAATTGTCGGTCTAGAGGCAAGAGCTTCGGAGCTAAGAGGTGGCGTCGCTTACGTCTCTCTTACGTCGAGGCGTGCAGGAAACTAAACCCTCCTCCCCTGAACATGGGTCGACTGTCATGCCTGCCTACAAGCAGTAGTGCTTATAAACATACTTTATAAAGTCAGGCAACACTAACCAGGCTTCGTGTGATTCTGTTTATTTGTACCTTACTTTGACCATCCGTTCACTGTTATTGATCATTGTGGAGAGAGGCAGACGTGTTGTTTTGTATTATAGCAGCTATCGGATGGAATCAATACATGGGCTGCACAGGTTAGAATCATAATAAAAATACGCCGGTAAAATGTGCCTGTAGAAAACGGGTTATGCCACAATAGGATAGCAATAGCAAGTAGTCAGTTTAGCTTCGGTTGCTATGCTAACATCACCCATTTTATACCAGAGAAACTTTCATAACAGCGTTGTGATACCAAACAGCGTCAATTCAGACGGACACACATTCACTTAGGCTAAGGGGAACTGGGGATATGTATCAGCTGCTTGTGTGAGTTGGACAGTGAATATTTTAGAGCGGCCGCTGCAGTGTGAGCTAACCGGGAGCTAACGGAGGAGAATAAACTGCCGTGGAAGAGCAGCTATTAGCCAACACTGCAGCGGTCGGTAAATGCCGCAGAAACACATGAATACACAATGAACCACGGCACTCTGGAGCAAAGCATAAGGTTGGAGAAGTCGTTATTCAATTTAATCTGGCTTCGTGTGATTAAAAGCAACACGATCATCGACCCGACGCAGTTGTTGTTGTGAGCGCCGTAATGCCGTTGGGGAGCAAATCAGCGATATAAACGGTGACGTCATGACGCAGCAGCGGCAGCGGCAGCACCAGTCGGGTGCTGGGCGGTGTGAACAGAGCGGGAGCAGAAAAGGGAAACCGGAGCTGAACCAGAAAAGCTCTAGCTCGGAGCTAGAAAGGGAAAAGCGCTGGTGTGAAAGCCGCATCTGTGCGCAAGTAGATCGCTGCACATGCTCTCTGCCTCGCTCAATCTCTCTCTCTCTCTCTCTCTCTCTCTCTCTCTCCTCTCTCTCTCTCCTCTCTCTCTCTCTCCTCTCTCTCTCTCTCTCTCTCTCTCTCTCTCTCCTCTCTCTCTCTCTCTCTCTCTCTCTCTCTATCTCTCTCTCCTCTCTCTCTCTCTCTCTCGCACAGCGTTACAAATGTGCCACAAAACCAACCAATGGATGTAGCCTAAAATAAGACCGTCAACAGCCTTATGGCAACCTAACCCCCCACCCCCTTGACAAATCTCGAGATTTCCCAGGAAATGCAAGTTTCGGGGTGGGCCCGCCCTGGTAAATCAAATGCCCGCCCAGAGACGTATGTCTGCCGCCGGGTCTGGCATGGGTTAGAGTTTGCGTGGAGGACCACACGTTTGCCCGTCAAGTTAGTATTTTATAAATCGCAAACATTGCGTAGAAACTGGCGTACGCCATTTTTTGAGTGTATATCCCTTTATAAATGAGGCCCCTGGTCTGTACTCTGGTTTTCCTTTGTCTTCCCTCCTGTGTCCTCCAAGTCCTCCTAGTTTGTTCTAGTTTTGTTTGTTACTTTTCCTTTTGTCCAATCTCGCCAGTGTTGGTGCTGTACCAGCTTTTCATTTTTATAAAAGCTTACCTTTTCTTTATATTCCCATACCTGCCTCCCCTATTTCTCCTGCTCTTGGGTCCCCATTCTTGCCAAACCCTAGTTTTGAAACATAAATGCAGAGCCTCAAAACGAATTCCTGTGGGTTTGCTTTTTACATTTTAAGAGAAAGGAGGCATATTGACAGTGGCGTAACTATCGATGGTGCAGCTGGTGCATTGCACCGGGGCCCACAGCCGTCCAGGGGCCCATGCAAAAAATATTTTTTTCAATATATAGATTTTTTTGGGGCCCCAATGGCATTGACTGGTTGACGCAGTCTTCAAAGTAACCTAGCAACCTAAATTAATTTCATGTCATGTGATATCTTGATACCATACCATATACCATATATTGATACAGATTTCAGTATTCTGAGCCCCTACTCTCCCCATAACTGACGGCAACAAAAGTCCTACATTATTCAATTAAAATGAAGAAGTAAAAACAATAAGTGTGGCTTGATATTGAGTAAGAAAAAGGTTGATAAACGCTGTGAGAATGGATCTGCGGGTAGCATTCGCTCGCGATCTCAAGTCGTCTACAACATACGTTTAGGGAGCTATATAGAGGACTATGGACATCCCGGAAAGTTGAAAATGTACGCTAAGGGCCCCCCCCTTGCGTTGGAAAAAGCCGACACAGGGGACTTGACATAACGTCAACATAGGCCGACCTGGGAGTGAGGATGTGTTGGATAAGCACATTTTTAAAACATAGTCATTGTCCATGCCGGTTTCAGTTGGATTATTTGTCACAGTTGCTCCGATCAGATCGGTCTCCTCCATTTTGTAGATTATTTACGACTTTTGAATCCACATAAACACATCGGCAAAATCCGGCTTACTTTGAACATGTGTTTTAAACAGTTTAATCCCTTTTGTGAACTATTTCCACTTGCGTCGTCCTTTAATTTCTTCATACAGCGGGAATCCAAATTAATTAATCCTGAGTCCAATAACCATCAAAGTCACTCCAATAGTGCTCCTTAATTACGCTTTCATTCTCCTTTAACAAAATACTTCACATTCATCCAGTTTGTGACAGTAGTTGTAGCATTTTTGAGACTTTTAAACTTTAATTACCGCTGTTTCCCCCCCCCCCCCCTTTTGTGTGTGTGTGTGTGGGGGGGGGCGCAACTTCCAACAGGAGTCATTTGGGGGGGCTCTTGGGAAAAAAGGTTGGGAACCCCTGCCCTACGAGATAGAGGAGTCAAGTGCCTCTTTCACGGGGTGTTTCTCAATGTCGAGGATGCTTCCTTGGTAGGACATGTCTTCCGAGTCAGGTCATTCAGAAGCGAGGCAAGAATCCTTCCTAGCCTCGGAAAACGAAGAATGGTGGAACAGGCTAACAGGTGTGCGTCATATGCGAGGCCCCGCCTTAAATGGAGCCCGATTTCCGCCGAAGATTTTGGAAATTGGTCCGTGCGCAAAGCATTGTGGGGATTTTAAGACCGTGGAGAATACACATGTGCAGCCTCGAAATTTCCCGCAATGAAGGACGCCGGCCTCGGTAGAATTCCAAGGATCCTGGACATTGGAACAGTCCTTCCGCGGCACTCGATGACGTAGCATCCTTGAAATAGTCCTCGACATTGAGAAACACCCTCTGTCTCTGATTTTCACAGACTAGTTTTTGATTGATTTTTTAGTTGATTCTATTATTTATTTTGTTAAATGTGCTGGCACTTCAGCTCATGTTGGTCTAATTTTTTTTAAAACATTTGTCATAGCTAGATCCACATACATTGCCCTAGACAAACAGACTTTGAAAAATGATCTGTCAGATAATTTCTTAAGAATGTACTTCACTTCTTGTTTCCCAATAGTTTTGTCCAGTGTATGTCAATATAGCAAATGACACCAATCATTTCCTCAATCTACCTTACTGAGTTCTGGTCAGAGATAAAGGACATTAAAATGGAGAGTTCGATTCAGCAAAAGTTGAATCCCTTCTGTCACAGCAGTCTTCAATGAGATATATTGCTGACACTGTTGTTCAATGGCTTGTATGTAGGGAGAGTTTCATCGATATCTGTATGTTGTTATAGCTGTGAATTCAATTTGCCGTCAGGGACAATACATCTGAATTTAAATTTGTTGAAGAATATTTCATTAGTATCGTAAAAGCTATGGTATTGAAGAACTTGAGTACTGTTCCTTACCTAGATCACTGACCATATCCAATGTTAACAAAATAAAGATATATATCAGATGGATTTATTAAAACGATACACCCAGAATAATAAGAAAAGGAGTGATGGAAATTTCCCGACCGGTTCACTTCGTCACTTTAATGGATTCAGCTCAATGATGAAGTACAGCAGCTCTGCCAAAAACAACTGCAGCTCCTCCCGACTGATACACAGAGCTTTACTGTTACATTATATTTTGTTATCTTTTACATTCTTGTGTTTTTCATTGTTTGGTTTTAATTCAGACTTGCTTCTTGCCTTCAGCTCAGAGTTAAGTTCGGGGTAATGCAATATAGAAATACCTGATAAAAGCTGCTGATCGTACCAGGCATCACAAACACTGCTCAACAACACAACTAAGATGCAACAATATCTGACCTCTCTTTTACTTTATCTTGCTATTAATCAGAAAGCATTTTCAAAAGAACCCAATCTTCAGAATAGCCTACACGTAACAGAAATGATACAGACCGTAAGAAAATGTTTTATTCATTTATTATGTACAACCCTCTCCAGGCATGCACATTTTCATTAATCCAGTGACTAAGTATTATTTCTTAGCGATTAAACATCTGATTATCTTTCCTGTTAACTGATTACTCAATCACAACATTATAAGAAATTCCAGTTTCAGTTTTTTAAAGCCCAATTTGACTTCTAAAAAATGCTTTAGCCTGTCTCCAGTGCAGGACAAATTGCTTCATTAGCAATTTGAGCTAACTGCTCTATCTGGAATCGCTACTTCCCTGTTGGCAGTGAATCAAAGAGCTAGCTAATGCTCTCAGTCAGAGCCAAGGATAACTTGCAGTGTGATGATAACTATTCATAAATTACAGAGACTCTTAATCTTGTGTTTCAGATTTGTAGTTATTCCTTTAAGCCTGCGTCACACTGTGGACACACCCAATGGACACACGAATATGGAATTGTGAATTTCGCACGAAAATGGCCCCGAACCACACACGAAGGCAACATTTACATTACATTTAAGACATACAACTGCAATGAAAGTAACAAAAACAATGATGTTAAAGTACTATGATACTGTACTGATATTTTTAGACTTTGTTCTTTACTTTATCCGTCTTTATATGTAGAAGATATTAAGTTTTCTCCGTAATGTTGTTTCCATAGCAACAACAACTTCCTGTCAACTCGCCTTCAAAATAATATATGATATCCTTTTCAGTTTCACAGAACACAAATTGGGTTATTTACATAATATGTTTACATGATTTTGTTGTGCAATAAAACAATCCGATGGACACACGATAAAGGAAATGTTCAAATTCGGCTCTGATCGTATCAACATCGGGCCATTCGTGAGGGCATCTTAAGCCATCGTATGACCGCCGGTGGAGTTTCTCATGCTCCGGCAGCAACTTCGTGAGCGGTGGCAAAATCTTTGGCATGCCAAAAAATTGCCGAAGGACCTTGCGAAGGTTCATTTTTGTGTTGAATTCGTGTGTCCATTTTGCCCTTCGTAAGGCCATCGTGATGTTGTTACGATCAGAGCCGAATTTGAACATTTCCTTTATCGTGTTTCCATCGGGTGTCAATTTCGGGACAGTGTGATGCGGGCTTAAAGATGCTTATCAGGTAATTGCACCTTCTCGACTGTTTTTATTCATGATTGTGATGTGCTGTTTCAAGTCACCCTATTCTCTCTACCATTTCCCCTTATAGTCTGTGTTATTGCAGCCAATAAGACATGACCACCACTCTTTCCTGGAAAAGTATTCCTCCCTGTTTCTAAGTATTTAACTATTGTGTTGCTACACCGCACTGTTGTCTCTCTGTAGCTTTCTAAAACAAATCCTGATGATTTTCCGTAAAATCAGCTTCTGCAGTCTGTTAGTAAACAACGGATCAACGGTCACATTTCCGAGCCCTCTTCTCAGTCATGGAAACACAAACTACTTTCTCTTTTCTTTCCATGTTTATTTCTGGTTTCAGATTTGCTACAAAGAGCAGTAAAGTTGTCAGTTTCAGAGTGAAGGAATGCACGATGTTTCCCGAACATGGTACCAAAATTGAATGGCATAAATCAGGCATGACAGCCTTGAGCCTTCCTTGTGACCTGCATCTGTCTTGTATCATCTCCCCACAGTTTAGAAAAAACTTCCTGTAAAATAAGTTTTATTTGGGACATTTCTTTTAAATCCCACAGCAGAAACAGGAAGGAGCAACTGAGGATACATGCATTATTAAACACAAGTTATTTAAAAGTTGAAATATCAACTCAAACTGGATCCTTAAAATTGTGTTAACATATTTTTTGAGTTAAAGTAATACCACACTGTAAATAATAATCCAGATTGGGTAATAAATAGACAATTACACACAGCCCAAAGGCACATTTTCATAATGCCTGTGTCCAGTTAATAGTCACAAGCATCAATATTACAAAAGATGAAAATGATATAGAGATTAAAATGAGGAAAGCAGCACATACTCACAATTGAGAAGCTGGAACCATGAAGAAATTGCCATTTTTACATGTTTTTCTTGACAATTTGCCAAATTATGCTAAAAACTAACTTATGTTTTCAGGTACAATTAATGAAGTCAAAAGTACCCCTGAGATGTGTTTTAGAAGTGAACTACAGTACCAGTTTTTAAAAAAACTTTTTATCTCTTACATTTGATCAGTGTCTTATGTTGTGAAGCGCTTCTGGATTTGTCTTGACAGATGAGAAGCGCTATATACATTTAATTAATTATTATTATTACCACAAATGTGTACTTGAGTCATTACAAACGTCTGTCTTACTGAGTCTTTACTTGCAGGGGCGGTTCTAGGGGGGGGGGGGGCAGTGCCCCCCTTAACACTGACCTCTGACCCCCCTAACAATGACATTTTTTTAATTTTTTTTAAATGTATATTTTCTGGTACTCGGTTTGCCAAAAAACGCAGGATTTTGTTGCTGTAATGTGAGATTGTGCAGACATCCTTATGTAAAGTAGAGATGTAACTGTTCATTGCCTTTATTTTTATATAAATATGGTGTTAGTGCAAACATTGCACTATAACTTAAGCTGAAGCTAACAGTAATAACTATTAGATCTATCTGAAATAAATAAGTGTACTGAAACAAATACCAATAACTGTATTGCATTGTTTTCTTATGCGCAATTACTTCATAGTGTCTAGTTCTCTTTTTCGTCCTGCATTTATTGTGCCCCCCTCAGAAAATAACTGGCCCCCCAGTGGCCCCCCCAGTCAAATTGGTCTAGAACCGCCACTGGTCTTTAGGCTGCACAGAGGGAGACATTTAAACTGTATCCCTCTCCTCTGCTGCTCATCTGTCCTCATTTGACGTTTTCATAATTCACCTCTGAATGTTATGTAAAATATCTCCTGAGAAGAAATAAATTCAACGGTAAATCCAAGCAGTAAATATCCCAGGATTAGACGGGAGGTGAGATATACGTCTTTAGGACAGTGTGCATGTGTTTTTATTATGAGACCCAAGTTCCCAACGGCGAAAACACGTGGGTTTGCTGTCCTGGCTCCAAGATGGTGGAATGAGCTCCTCATTGACATCAGGACGGCAGATAGCTTGCACATCTTCCGGCGCAAACTGAAAACTCATCTCTTTCGACTCCACTTCGAGCGATAGAACTATTAACAAAGCACTTTTATACTAATAAAGGACTGGCTTTTCTAAAGCCAGTTGAGTAGCACTTGAAATGTTTTTGCTCTATGAAACCTGATGTACTTATATGATTCTGTTTTCTTCAAGTTGTATTTTGTTGGACGAACGCACTTATTGTAAGTCGCTTTGGATAAAAGCGTCAGCTAAATGCAATGTAATGTAATGTAATGAGTAGTTGTAAGTATGTCAACACCACTACGCTTGGAAGGAAAAAAGGAAACCGAAGCTCAATTTTTAGTAAAGATGTGTGTGTAAGATTAGTCTCAGCTTTTTAAGATAATAATGTACACACACGCCAAGTTTGAGCCCAGCCAAACTACGCTCACCTCCAAAAACAACATTGACTTTCCAGTTTTTAGAAATCTGATCGATGTGCTGATAAGACAAGTGTGGCATTTCTGAAACGCATGCCAGATCCCTCCTATCTGCTTCAATCATCACAAAATAAACACGGTCATGGGGGGTGCGTCGGTTGGGTAACAACTTTTATTTGTTACAGTGGTATTTATACTGTTAGTGAAGTAATCTGAGGAGAAAAACCACAAAATGTCTAAATCAGAATATCAACAAGGAATGTCTAAAACTGTGCAAGAAAGACAAAGAAAGACTTCATAATACAGTGCAAGAAATGTGAGTTACACAACATTTAGAAACGACCTAATGGATAATACATAGCTAATAGTTATTACTTCCTGAATAACTCCAAATCAAGAAAAAAAGAACGAGTTACAGACTGGGCGATATGTGGGTGATAATCACGAGGTTTTGATTATTTCAGGTAACGTCTTCCCCTCTGTCTCCCTCTTTCAACTCTGTATCTCCAATAAAGGCCCTCTCTGACCCCCCCCCCTAAAAAACCACTTTGCATGTAAGTGGTATTCTGTTAACTATAATGTTGTTGATGGTTTGTGAAAAGTGGAGAGGATGCAGAGAGACAGAAATAATGCACTGTGATGTCAATATGAGAATAAGTGTTTATACACAATGCCTTATATAACATTTCATTAAGCTACAGTTTCATCCAAAGCGACATTAATGTAGTGCATTCAACCATGAAGATACAAACCAAAAAAAGCAACAATTTTGCACATTAACTTTTAATAGGTTAAACCATTGTAGGTGCTGTATTACATTCGCTTCAAATAAGCTATACCTTTCAAGTGTTACAAACTGCTGACGGCAACAAAAGTCCTACATTATTCAATTAAAATAAATAAGTAAAAACAATAAGTGTGGCTTGATATTGAGTAAGAAAAAGGTTGATAAACGCTGTGAGATTGGATCTGCGGGTAGCATTCGCTCGCGATCTCAAGTCGTCTACAACATACGTTTAGGGAGCTATATAGAGGACTATGGACATCCCGGAAAGTTGAAAATGTACGCTAAGCCCCCCCCCCTCTTGCGTAGGAAAAAGCCGACACAGGGGACTTGACATAACGTCAACATAGGCCGACCTGGGAGTGAGGATGTGTTGGTGCAGAAGATAAGTATACTTTCTTCTGTACTCAACGTTTGCTCGTTGTAGAAGAGTAAATCAGTCTCACTTTACCTGCACATGAGTTAAAACTACTTGTGTTTAAAATGCAACTTGAGACGCTAAGATTATAAGTGTCCCATTCATAGAAACACCTGTAAGAACGCAGCGTTGAGTCACTAACCACAGCTTTGGCTGCAGAGTGTCTGTGGTTTGAAGCGCGCTGTGCCACAGGGAAGACGAGGGATTATCTCGTATTTGTTAAGAGATTTCTGGTAATGGTGTCTGGCATGAAACACACATTCTTTAGACATATCACCTGTGTGTGTGTGTTTTAATAATGTAAGGTACGCCAGGAAGCTTAAGAGCCCTATTGTATTTGTTTGTTTAACTTGTTGCAAGTACATTTTTTAATCTACAAGCCATTTTTATCAGTTAAATATTAAACCTTTGAATGTGTCCACTGATGCATTAATTCTATTAAACCCTGTCCTTGCATGGTTTGTATTCTATGTTCAGTTCAGGTGCCCCGTTATTATAAACATAGGAAAATATAATGTAGCAAGAATACATGTATATAGTCGTGTTGTTTCATTCAGTAAAGTTTAATAAAGGCAATTAGCTTGATAGATTACGTACCAAAAAACAATGCAAAAAACTCTAAAATAATTATTTTTCTGCAGCTTAATTTTTCTAACATTTGGATTGTTCTTATATATTTGTATTCTTTTTTGTAATGCTGATAAATGCATTTAAGGCTATCCAAATGTAACACATTGCAATGTCATTCCTAGACTAATGAATGAATACTTCCATCAAACAACAACAACAACAACAACAACCTCACTGTCAAGCTGTCAATCAGAGTGATGAATGTCCCTATGTGGCTCAGTTTGATCATATCTAAAGTTCATGTAGGTGAAGCAGAGATGAAGATGTGACAGAGTTAAGGAGAATCACTTTTTTTCCAGCTGCTCTGCCAACTATTTTCACTTTCCTTCACACAAAGTGTTTTGTGGGTGTCTTATCAGAGGTCTTTAATTGTCCTGTTTTTATTGTTGGATTCCAACAATAACGGCCCGTCTACACTACAGGCATCAACAAATCTTGAAGCTGGGCGTGTCTGAAACTTGGCGATTTTTTGCGAGCAACGCCACCAACAACTAATCACATGAATCTCCCGCCCCCGACATACAAAGCAATAGCAATGTTAAAACGAAGTAAACTGGATATAAAATCCCCAAACAGGCGAAAACCTACCAGTTTCACCCACTGTCTCTGCCACCTCCCTCCATGCCTGGTTCCTCCGGTTTGTATCCCGGTAAATAGTTCTGGTCGGAAAGAACCGGGTGATTTGCTACCGTAATTTCTCGTTTGGAATATGAGGAAATGAACTGCGGTCTGGCTCTCCCAGCTTGCACGCGGTTTGATTGGCTAGTGCTTGTACTGGCGGGAATTGCAAAAACGGGATTTGATTGGCTGACGCCAGCTTCGAAAGCATCAAAAGTTGAACATTGCTCAACTTTTGATGCCGATAGACGCTCGCGATGCTTGCAACGCCTTGCCATGCTACCCACAATGCAGTTCTGCGAAGTTTGAAAATATCCTACGTCACCCCATTCAAATGAATCCGGGCGAAGCGTTGAAAGCATTTTTTGACGCCTGTAGTGTAGACGGGCGGTAAGGGACATTCATCACTCTGATTGACAGCCTCTCCTTCTGCACAGTGTGCTGTGGTCTGTCCTCTCTCTCCCACACACACACACACACACACACACACACACACACACACACACACACACACACACACACACACACACACACACACACACACACACACACACACACACACACACACACACACACACACACACACACACACACACACACACACACACACACACAACACACACACACACACAACACACACACACACACACACACACACACACACACACACTTAACAAACCATCAGAGATTCCTGCTTGTCGGACCATCTTTATCTTCCTCCACGACTCGGGGTCAGCCAGGAGTTCATCTCTCATCTAGAAGGAGCTTTCACATTGATTTGGCAAAATAACTGATGATCCTGCCTTTTAGACGTGTCCGTCTCTTGGCCCTATAGCATGGCGACAACGTAAGTCCAATATATTCTTCAATGTGCAAAATTTATTGGATATGACAATCTGGATAAGAATGATGATATCTGCACATTTCTCAAATTCCTCTGCGGCACCACTTTGCATTGTTTACCACACTGCATCACATCCAAATAGGCAGTCATGACGTCCAAAATTAAACAGTGTGCATAAAAATGTGACTCATTTTCCAGGACAACAGTTGAAATAAGCCTTGTTTTTTTTGCATTTTAACAAATGTTACGGAAATGTTTACTAATGTGCAATGTTCTTCTTGCACTATTTCAATTTTATTTGTATTTACTTGCACATCCCAACACATTCTCTTGCACTATTTGATCAGTTGTACTTGTTCTATGTCCTATATATATGTTGCACTGTTGGAGGAGCCTGTGACCTAAGTCTTTCATTGCCATATCTACACTGTAGCTACTGTGCAAATGACAATAAAGCCTTGAAACTTGAAACCTTGCTAAATAAACTACTAAATAAACACAAACATCCATGTTGGCACAAACGTATCTCTTTGGCTTCCTGGTCACCAGTACAGGGTTTTATCTCTCCGGTGTTTGCATTTCGTGTCCGTGTTTGTCCCTCATCTCGCTTCGATACACCTCGCTGCAGGTCTGGTGCACAGCGAGGTCAGCCAAACAAATCCACGCCAAACAATGAAGAATATTTGGCTATATTCTGCTGCCAGTCACTAAGCCAGGAAGGCTGCACGGAAACGTTATCAGTGAACTAGAAATACAACAAATATTTATTATATTTTGTTTGGCATCAATGTCTTTCATTAACCAACCTGTAGAAATACAGTACAGTAGTGCTGTTAGTGTAATTCAACCTTCAACAGAGATAAGAGGTGGATTACCTTTTATCTCTGCCCTCTGCTTCCAATTCTGACCGGACATCATCCTGCCTGATGCTCTCCTGTCTTTCTACTGCAAAATATTTAAAACATAGAAAATCAGAAACATAGAAAAAGAATGAAACAGGTGGAGGAAGAAGCCAGATATTTGATTGAACTAAAAGTACTAAAACCATACTGTAAAAGTACGCTGTTCTAAGTTAAAGTCCTGCTTTTAAAAGGTCGCTTGAGTAAAAGTAAGTTAGTATTATAAGCAAAATGTACATTAGATGTAAAAGTACCCAATTAATTTTTTTGAGAGGTTCTGTAAGTAATAACAGACAAATATAAATGACAAAAAAACAGTGATAAGATACTTTTATTTATAACAAACCATAATTTTTTATAAAACAAATTAAGATGTGTGCTAAAATCCAAATTTCTAAAGCAATTTGTAACTGAAGCCATAATAAAAATGCTATCTAGTACCCCAAATGTGCACTTGAGTACAACACTTGAGTGAACTAACTTAGTTACACCACTGAAAACAGGGGACAATCTAATTTTGACATAACCAAGGACAGCTGTATCCCTGCAAGATCTGATTATCCTCAGTTTACTAGACTTTCACCCCCTATGTGAAATCCACCAATCAGAAACCAGGACTTGCCTCAGCCAGACGTATGGCTACAGTGTGTGTGTGTCTGTGTGTGCTCTGCAGATTTAAAGGCTACATGCTACCGTATGAACTCTGACTCCTATACACAAGCCCTCTTTCTTTCGGTGTGTGTACTCTCGCCCAACACAGGGTTGAGTGTGAGTTCATGTAACGGCCCTCCAGCTGACTTAAGGGGCCCGAGTCCTGGTCGGATGGTCCTACAGCTACCCCATGGTTTCCAATGTCGGATTAAGGGGGGGCCATTTCTGTAATTTTCCAAAACCGAAAATCCAAGATTCACATCCACTTCAGGACCTGATTGGCGAGCTGTGAAGAGGTGAGGAAGGAAGAAGGGTTTGGCGTCATTTCTGCAACTTTCTTTATCACGGAAAATGAAAATGTGGGCTGTCATTCCCAATGTCACATCTCCAGCCTCTTTATGATGAGAAGCATTTCACTCCGCTTTGTAGTGTAGCAGGAACACGACATGTCATTCAAACCAATTGTTTGCCTCTCAGACCCTCAATCACGGCTCTACCTCTATGATGGGGAACTTACTACAACGTTGATGCAAGATATCAGAATCAAGTTTATTGCCAGGTACGTTTACACATACAAGGAAATTGTTTTGGTATCTGGTGGTGCGAAAATAAACAATCTAAAAAAATAAGTTGCGATAGGTAAACAAACTAATATATAAGGATAATCAAAAATAAGTATTTTTAAGTAACAATTTAGCATAAAAAAGGATGCTAAAGACAAGTATTTACACCATATATAATGAACAACCACAACAAGTAAAGGTACAAAATGAAACCTCATATAACAGCACCTGACAAGTGAGTGAGGGGGATTTATAGTACAATGCCTCACAATGATTAATTTACTTTACTATCATACTGTTTGATGATCTGTAATAAACTCATTATTAAAACTACATTTGTTGCCAAATAATCAATTTTTATAAGAAGTAGCCATGGAATAAGTGGTGTAAGTAATGTACAGAGATGCCGTCATTGTTGCAAAATATGGTAGATATGGTATGGTAGACACTGAATATGTTCCCATAGGTAATTCGCCTGGCTTTCCCCGTGCTGCTATCGTTCCCAATTCATTTTCCATTGAGCAGTTTCAGACTTTAGTTGTTGGTAGAATCACAAGTTTTTTGCGCTCTAGTTTTTCATGTTGACTGATATTTCTAGACTGTTTAAGTCCAAAGAAGTAACACTTATGAATTAAAATAATGGGCGTTGTTCCTAAAAAAAGCAGAATACATTTAAACTTCCTCTCCTTCTGCACAGTGTGCTGTGGTCTGTCCTCTCTCCCTCTCTCTCACACACACACACACACACACACACACACACACACACACACACACACACACACACACACACACACACACACACACACACACACACACACACACACACACACACACACACACACACACACACACACACACACACACACACACACACACACACACACACACACCATGTATACATCACTTCAGGGGACATTACATTGACTTACATGCATTTCCTGGAGACTTATCCTAACCTTAACCATAACCAACACATGCCTAACCCTAACCCTTACCCTAATCCTAAACCTAACCAAGTCTTCACCCTAAAATTAATGATTCCCCTCATGGGGACCTCTATTTTGTCCCCATAAGGGAGGCGAGTCCCCACACGTGACTGTGTAAACAGATTTAGGTCCCCACAAGTATAGTACTACTAGGCCACACACACACACACACATACACACACACACACACACACACCACACACACACACACACACACACACACACACACACACACACACACACACACACACACACACACACACACCACACACACACACAAACACACACAATTGGTCATCCACCTGCATCTCTCTGTGTGTGTGTGGCTGTATATACTGTGACTCACATCTAACCTTTTGTCCTTCTTCTCCCCCCCCTCAAACCCCCTCCTCCCTTGATGGTGACTCATTTGTCACAGCCCAATCTCCCCACAATCAACGCTGTTCCCAGCACCAAAACAATGATCATCTGCTCGCTGCCTTTCACCCCCGGGCCCTCTGTGCTATTTGTCACTGACTAAATAATGATTAGGAGTACATGTCTAAAGACGTCACGGCCTGAATTAGGAGGTTACTCACATCTTTGTTGACATCCATGTCTTGGGACATTATTATTATTGGACTGACCAATGTGACCAATTCTGATTGGCTGACGTCACTGTGACCAGTGTGTGGGAAGATGGCGCCTGTGTCGGCTCGCCGCTCCCTGAGCTTAGGGTTAGCTATCCTGTTTTTGTTTTATGTTTGTCAGAATGTCTCTGCTCTGCTCATCTATGATCGCCAAGCTCTCCTCCACCTCAGGCCCTCATTGGAGTCAAAACCTCTGGTTAGGGACTTTTTAAATCTCCTTGATTCTTTTGGTCTCGTTCAGTCCGTGGCTGGCCCAACACACGAAAAAGGACACACCTTAGATTTAGTATTATCGTTTGGACTGTCTGTCTCTGTGGATGAAATCTGTGCAGCAACGCGTATCTCAGACCATTTACCGGTTCTGTTTACAACCTCGATCGCCTCCGCAGGAGTCGAGTCACGTGCCCCTGTGCGCCGTCTGCGTTCGATTAACCCCTTGACTGCCTCACAGTTTTTTGATGTTTTTAATGCTTCTCTGATCTGTAAATTAGAGATGAACTGTGCTTTTAGTGCTGATGAGCTTATCTCCATGTTTGACTCGACATGTACCCAAATACTCGATTCTGTTGCTCCTTTTACGATTAGACGCACCAAAGCTCTCTCACAGCCACGGCTCAATTACCTCATTCACACCAACGGTGTTTCAGGGCCGGTTCGGAGCTGGAGCTTGAAAAGCACCGGGTTTTCCTGTTTCAAGCTCCAAAAAATTGTCCGGCTAGAGCAAAAGCACCACATAAGTCACGCTTACGTCAAGGCGGGGGCAGGGGCGGGATCAACTCCTGAACAACAACAAAAAGCCGGCGTTTTATCCAGTTTGTAAACAACGATGGAGAAACTTAACAAGCAGCAGTAGTCCACTGAAGAGACCAACTACCTACTGGGAATCTGGTCTTCCGAAGAGGTACAGAGGAAGCTGGAGCACAATCGGCCATTGTTGTTGTTGTCGGTGTGAGCTGTGAGGGGTTTCCTCGTGGTTTGGCTTTATGAAGCAGGCACGCAAACAGTTACGTCATGACGCAAACCATGACGCAATGACGCAGCACCAGTCGGACTCTGGGCGGTGTGAAAAGAGCCGGAGCTAAACCGAAGAACCGGTTCTGAACCTGAAAAGCTCTAGCACGGAGCTTGAACCGGAGTTGCGTTGGTGTGAATGAGGTAAATGACTGTACTTGTGCTCTTAGACGCGCTTGCAGGTGTGCAGAGAGAAAATGGAAAAAGGACAAACTCCATGTCTCCCTAGAAATCCTTCGTGCTTGCCTTGCTGACTACCAGACGGCAGTCAAAGCAGCCAAAACACAGCACATTTCTCTATTAATCTCCAAAAACAGCCATAAACCTCAGGTTATTTTTAATGTCCTTAACTCGATCATTAATCCCTGTGATGTTTCTCCAATTGTGCCATCGACTACTCTCTGTGATAAGTTTCTTACATTTTTTATTGAAAAAGTATCTGCACTTAGGCTAGCCCACACTAATGCTACCCCAGATCCTGCTCCTTTTCTGTGCCCTGCTGTCCTCGACCACTTTGAGCCTGTATCCCTCTCTTCTCTCTCGGATGTAGTCATGCACCTGCGGCCGACAAACTGCACCTCAGACAGCATTCCCTCTCGCCTTCTCAGAGACGTTTTCGAATCAGTTGGAGCAAGTATTTTATTACTTATAAACACCTCTCTTAGCCCAGCTGCCTTCAAACATGCCGTGGTTAAGCCACTACTTAAAAAGAAAAATCTTGACTCCTCCATTCTCGCAAACACTTTTTTATCTAAAGCCCTGGAGCGAGTAGTCTATGTCCAGCTGCAGTCGTTTTTAACCACGCATGGCATCCATGAAAAGTTTCAGTCTGGCTTTAAACCCATGCATAGTACTGAAACAGCCCTTTTAAGAGTTTTTAATGATCTGCTCCTAGCCGCCGACTCAGGTAGCCCAGCTGTCTTGGTGCTGTTAGACCTGACAGCTGCCTTTGACACTGTGGACCGTAGCATCCTGTTGTCACAGCTTGAACAGTCCGCAGGCATCACAGGCTCTGCCCTTGCATGGTTCAGGTCTTACCTGACAGACCGTAGCTTTTTAGTGCAGCTAGGTGCCTTCTCCTCTGCCAAAGCCCCTCTTACCTGTGGGGTCCCCCAAGGCTCAATTCTGGGCCCCATCCTCTTTTTACTGTACATACTGCCCCTAGGTTCAATTCTTACGAAACACAATATTCCCTTCCACTGCTACGCGGACGATGTACAGATCTATCTGCCACTCAAAGCAAATGTCAACTCACTACAGCAGTTGATGGGACTGCTTAACAGAGATAAAATCCTGGCAAAAACGTCCTCAACCTCAATGAGAGCAAGACCGGGGTAATCTTTTTTGGACCCCAACCTCCAGCCTCTCCGGTTGATATTCTGGGCTCCCTAAGTAAAAACATCCTCCCCTCTGTCATGAACCTTGGAGTGACCTTCAATAGCACTTTTAAATTCGACAAGCAGGTCAGCACCGTAGTAAAATCCTGCTTTTTTTAAATAAGACTATTGGCCAAAACCAAGTCGTATTTATCTTTTAAAGACTTGGAAAGGGTTATTAACGCCTTTGTGACCTCAAGACTGGACTATTGTAACGCTCTGTATGTGGGTATGGACCAGGCATCAATTAAACGCCTGCAGCTAGTCCAAAACGCAGCTGCACGTCTCCTGACTGGCCACAAAAAGCGTGACCACATCACCCCAATTCTGGTCTCACTACACTGGCTTCCAGTCCGGTTCAGAATTGATTTTAAAATCCTTTTATTTGTTTTTAAAGCACTAAATGGGTTGGCTCCGGCCTATATAGCTGAACTCCTCCAGCGCTACTCCCCAGGCAGAGCCTTAAGGTCTGCTGACCAGCTGCTGCTGGTAGTGCCCAAGACCAGGCTCAAAACCCGAGGGCACCAAGCCTTCGCAGCAGCTGGCCCCAGGCTCTGGAACACTCTTCCCCTCCATGTGAGGTCGGCCCAGACCCTAGGGGCTTTTAAATCCACACTGAAGACACACTACTTCTCTCTGGCCTTCTAGTTAGAGTGGGGTCACGACTCCTGACTGTTCCATGTGTTGCTTTATCTGTTATGATTTATTGTCTTTTATTGTGATGTAATGTGTTTTTATGTGTTTCAATTACATGTACAGCACTTTGGCTCGACCAAAATCGTTTTTAAATGTGCTCTACAAATAACATTTGATTTGATTTGATTTGGGACACGACAGCCCAAAACACCTTTTCATGTTAAAGAAATTGAGACTTATGGACAACCCCCGAAAATCCTGTTTTGTGACACCCAGTAGTCAACATCTTAGCTTGCTGCAGTGATAGAAGCGTGTACTCCTGGTGTGTTTAAGTGCAATACTTTGAGGTGAAACAGACATGATTCTTTTGAAAAGAGAAGATGGGGAAACACTGCTTTTCATCCTGGTGTTACATCGCTTTTTAAAGAATATGTTGAATTAATTTTTTTATAAAATACTTGCTCAAATGTACACTGAAAGAGTTATTCATCTGTTTTTGTCCCACCTTACCATACTGGCAGTGGAATGTTTTGTTCCTGTTCTCACAGTACTTATTGTGTTTTTCAGTAGAACATTTGCTCCCCTTTGAATGAGAGAGTTTTCTGTTGAACTGCCTTGAAGCGATAACATGCAACTATAAGTAATGAGGCAAATGCTGTGAATTACTACATTTGATTAATGAAGACTCCACTAGTAAGACTGTCTGCACATACTTTTTATTGAAACAATAATGTCTCCAGATTTAAATTGAACACATTGGAGGACTTTAAGACCTAACATTAGCCTGTATTTCTTTCCTTCAGGAATTGCCCATTACTGTAATAAAATTATCCTTAGGGATAAGGTGAGAAGTTCAGTCATCCGGGAGGGACTCATAGTTGAACCGCTCCTCCTTCGCGTCGAAAGGAGCCAGTTGAGGTGGTTCGGGCACCTAGTAAGGATGCCACCTAGGCGCCTCCCTAGGGAGATGTTCCAGGCACGTCCAGCTGGGAGGAGACCGAGGGGTAGACCTAGGACCAGGTGGAGGGATTATATCTCTTCGCTGGCCTGGGAGCGCCTTGGGATCCCCCAGTCAGAGCTGGTTGATGTCGCCAGGGAAAGGAACGTTTGGGGCTCTCTGTTGGAACTGCTACCCCCGCAATCCGACCACGGATAAGCGGGAGAAGATGGATGGATGTAATAAAATATGAGATTGTGTCAACATTAGTCTAAATACTGTTATTGTTTTATTCATTTAGTAGAACAAAACTAATAGCATTATCTATAATATTTCAGAACCTTCCCAGCTTTAAAAACTTGGCACAACACTGTTTCACTGTACGAGTTTCAGCCATGAAACATCAAACATTACCCACAGAGTAATCTGCTTTATTGTAGAAACAGCATTTCCTTTGACCTGTAAATCTGCTTTCTGAGGCATTAACCAGATTTAACTCTTCATCATAGTTATACAAATATACTGCAAGCCTAATAATTCTGGTAAATTAGTAACAACACAACCTCTTCACCCGGGAAAAACATCACATTGATAATTTTTTATTAGGAACTGTCTTATCAAAAAGATCTTTAGGGAGTATCTGTCTGCATCTGTGTGTGGGCTGCTGTATATTCAGGCTATGGATGGAATATTTCACATGTTTTCTTTGCATATAATGTGAAGTTTTGTCAGTGGTAAAATTGAATGGGAGGTCAGTGAACCCAAAAACATCCCTCCCTGCAGAGAACAAGATTTATAGTTCTCATTAGAGTAGACATAGAATATTACAGATGCTCTAAGTGGAGAAGACAGGGGTTAAAACATAATTTGACCTTCATAAAAACAGACGGAGCGAAAGAGTAGATGAAGAGGGTGAGACGATGTGAGGAGGAGGAGTGATGGAGATGAAGAGAGTGAGAGGAGAGGAGGGATCGTAGTCCTGAGGCTTCATGCCAGATGTTCAATCACTCATGTAACTCCTTTGCAGAGACTTTACTAACTCTAATGTAAAGTTAATACTGTCTTCAGCACACAACCTTAGCACCAATGAAGACTCATCATCCTGATATCCTTTCCTCATAAGACCATTGCATTCTCTTTGATAAGAAGATGAGATAAGGTCCAAATGTAATAAGAATAGGTGATGATGAAGGGAGGTTGATGAATCACGTTTTCCTGGAAATGTAGCTTGGATTTTATATCTGCTAACAGGAGGAAGCCCACATGGTTGGGATGCATTTATTTTGGACACATTGCAACAAATGCACACTAGGGGTGTAACGGTATCCGGTTCGGACGTCACGGTTCGACGCGACGAATACGCCTTTTTTTACGAGTGGGAAAAAAGTCTGTCATTCAGGGCAGTATCCATTACATTATTTATAATCCAGGAGGCGGTATTGCGCCTAAAAGCTGTTTGCCAGCCGCCCTTAAACAACAAATGAAGAACAAGAAGAAACACAACAACAAAACGAACAAAATACAAGAAGAAGAAAAGTTAGTATGGCGATTTCAGATAACACACAGGAGCTAGAACTCACCTGCTTCTTTTAAATCAGCTGTGTGGGAACATTTCGGGTTCCCTGTGGACTACAATTACGATGGAGTGCGAGTGGTGGATCGGACGAGGATGTGTCGGCGTTGTTCGATAGTGGTACGGTATGCTAATGGTAATACATGCTAAATCATATCAGAAGGCATCAGCCAGATTTGCCAATCACCGGAGCCCGGCAAAAGACAACAGCAGTTCAGCAGCTGATCCCCGCTGTTTTTAATAAACCAATAGACATGAAAGCCGAGAGACCAAAATAAATAACGGAAGCTTTTGGCATATGTTTTTCAACGACTATGCGCTCTTGAAACACTTTCTTATTATTTATGATGCAATATTTTCAAGACATTCTTTTTAGTTTTACAGCTTGATGAAACCTTTTTGTTTGACATCAGCCATTATAGATAATATGGCCATCTGAGTGTGTGTGGTACTGTTTGTGGTTTGTTTTTAACTGTTTAATACAGTTAATTATTCAAAATGTCAGAGTTCCTTATTTTTAAACTGAATTGCACTACTGTTCAAAAATAAATAACAACAAACCTGGAATTATGCATTTGGGACTTTTTTTTGCTTTTTCTTGTTGTACCGAACCGTACCGAACCGTGACCCCCAAACCGAGGTACGAACCGAACCGTGACTTCTGTGAACCGTTACGGCCCGTCCACACTACAGCTTCAAAAAAAGCTTGGAGCTGGGCGTGTCTGAAGCTCGACCAACAACCAATCACATGAATCTCCCGCCCCTGACACACAAGCAGCGGTTTGATTGGCTAGAGCTTGTACTGGCATATGATTTGATTGGCTGACGCTTCCACCGAAAGCTTCAGAAGCTTCAAAAGTTGAACATTGCTCAACTTTTGCAGCCTGAAACGCCAGGAAAGCTCCGCTCTGCCTCCCACAATGCAGTTCGGCGAAAAGTGACGTCACCCCATTCAAAGTGAATGGGCAGACGCGTTGGAAACCGTTTTTGAAGCTGTCGAAGCTGTAGTGTGGACGGGCCGTTACACCCCAATACACACATTTAACATTAACTTGCTCTGTCTAAAGAGAGCTCTTACTCTTACTACCAGAAATATAATTAATATAGAAGGTCAAGGACACCAGGAAAATGAATATCAGAAATACCAGGAACATCCTCATGCATGACTGAACAATCACATGTTTAGTTTGGAGGAGAACAAAACCTTAACCATGGTTCATTTGGTATAACCAAGATATTTCCATCACAGGATTGGACGACAAAATATGTAAATCATTGTCTGGTGGTAGGATAGCAACACATGCGTTTAAAGAAGTGTTTTCATAATACAGGTCAAAGAAATCTGAAACGACCAATCCAGATATCTTGAATTGTTTCTGATACATATGGCTTAACAAAAGCGACAACAAAAAATAAGATCAAAGAATCGCAAAGAATGAAATGCCTTGCCTTGCCTTGCATGCATTTCATAAATTGATTGGGCTTCATCTTAGATTTTTACATTTCTCATCACCAATTTTATAGCATTCAGCGTTCTCATATGACCTAAAGTAAGACATCTCTCATTGAATGGTAAACGAAACGTGCAACCATTTCTCAGATGTTCATTCCTCAAATGGCTGAAATTAAGACATGGGCTGACCTTCATGCATAAAGCGGGCACTAATAAGACATCATGGATGCTTTAAACTCATTGTCTGCTTGCCTTTATCAGCTGTCTGTTCAGCTTATTATGAAAGCTTGTGTAAATCATGATCCAATTAGTCAAATCCAGACGAAGACCGAAAGGTGAGACAGTCTCTCGGTGTGTCAGGTTTATGTAAGATTGTCTCCTCAGTGAAGAGCCAGAGTGTTGGTTGCTTTGATTGGATAAACCATACCTGATGTCGTGTTCCCAGGTATCAGAAACGTTAAATTAAATTTGAAGATTTATTTATTTTCATTGTTGTTTTTTTGGCATTTATGAGATAGTATTTAGATATTAACATTCTCAATAGATGACTTTCAGATTTGCAGTTTTTCCATTACGACAGTGCGAGTGTAATCCTTGCATATAAATACACATTGCTTGTATAAACTGGAGAAACTGAAACATGAGGAAAACCCAAACAAACGGAGGGGGGAATCAAAAAAAAAACCTGACTGGTGCATCAGTGTTTATAATTAAGTGTGAGTATACGTCACAATCTGACGCTACACTTGATATTTGGATGTGAGCCAAAAGTTTGTTGAAAGAAATCGTCGGAACAGATTACCTAAACGTGTGGTTTGTTAGATCACACAAATATTCTGTATGCAGCGTGCAACACATATTACAGCTGGATGATGCGCTGTGAATGTTAACATTGTTAAACAAATACAAAAACCGTTAGATGTTCTGTGTTGCTGCATTTGGGTAGAGTAGTGCCTTGAGCTTATTTCCAACAACACCATGCTAACATGCTGTTAGGATTCTTGACTCAATAGTATGAGGACTCAAATGCACAACCCAGAGACACAAAAGGTTTGAAGAAAATAATCTTTACTTTGCAAAAACAAAATCACTCTTCCAGAGGATATAACAAACTGTCAAAAGTAAAGCGCTCACCATCGAGGATAAAAGGCAAAACACTGAGTCCTTTAAATGATGGTTTGGATCTGGCTTCATGGAACGAACAATACGAACCCTCCAGAAAAACGCGATTCTGCGATCGCAGAATTTACCGCATAATCAGCAAAATGGCGCATATTTTTAAAAGGCCGCATATTTATCAAAAGGCCGCATAATCCTCGCATTTTTCCACACAAAGTTGAGAAAAAAAAAGTTAACTCGTCTTGACGTGAAGTAGTGATGATGATGACGCGACGTCACCAGCTCGCGCATCACAGAAGGTAAACAACACCGTAGAGTGACGTGTGGAGCTCACACGAGAGAGAAAACACCAAGATGAAAACTATAGGTTACTTACGTAACCCCAGTTCTCAGAGTAACTAGAAGTGAGATGTCTCACTATGGGATGCGCCTCATCGCGGAGCAAACAGAAGCATCAATCTCATTACGCCAATCCTGATTGGCTGGTGATCTTGACGTCAGCGTCAGGGAAATCACCCCCTATAAGTAGCTTGCGCCACGACGCATGCGCCATTCAAAATAAGCACCTCTTCTCGCTTCACCATAGCAAGGAGGGCCGTCTGGTGAGACATCTCACTTCATGTTACTCTGAGAACTGGGGTTACGTAAGTAACCTATAGTTCTCATTCATAACACTCCGTTCGATGTCTCACTATGGGAAATTGTAGCTCCCGTATTGCCAGACGAGCTTATCTCGAAAATCACCAAACCAACCAGAACTTAACAGGTAGAGCTCTGACTCAACCAGGTGCCCAGCACTGCTTGAGTCACACTGGGAGCAGAACGTCCAGCCTGTTAGGAGGCAGACAAAAGTGAGCGGCGAGGACCAGCTCGCCGCTGCACCAATGTCTTTGATGGGAGACATCCTGGACAGAGTCCAGAATGCAGCCAGACCCTGAGTCGAAAGAGCTCGCGGACCCGAGGGTGCCTGCGAACTCTGACTCGTATGAGCCCCAAAGCAATTGCTTCCACAGACCAGTGGGAGAGCCGTTGCTTAGTAACAGGCTTGCCCTTGTAAGGGTTAGCCCAGGACACAAGGGGTTGGTCATTATGACAAAGCACCCTTGATCTGTCCCTGTACGTGCGTGAAGCACGGGCTGGACACGGCAAATCCGGCCGCTGTTCCCCGGAGGAATACAGTGGCGGGGAGGATGCCTCAATGTCAAATGTGGTATACCGAACCGACCGCCTTAAGATAAAGGCAGGGTTAGGCTTCAACCACACTCTGTTTGCCCTGGGGCAAACTGAGTGCATGAAAACTGTACAGATAGTGCATGAGTGCCACTGGCTCGCTTGGCAGCTGCCAGGGTCAGCGTCATGTCACACTGTATTTAGATTGTACCACTCACGGGCCAGGCCCATAGAGCCAAGCGCTCTGGGTGTGGGTGAAAGATCGCCCCCCCCGCTTGGGACAGTATGTCCCTGCGTAGTGGGAGCTGCCATGGCTGCCCGCACAGCAGCTGATATATCTCCGCTAGCTAGTACATAGCTGGCCAGTGCGGAGCTATCAGGATAAGTGTGTGGCGTTGCTCTCTCACTCTGGCCAGAGTTGGGGGTATCAGAGCCAGGGGTGGGAACGCGTACAGAAGGCCCGGGGGCCAATTGTACGCAAGTGCATCCACGCCTAACGGTGCATTTAGATCGCGCATCGAAAAGAACAGCTGACACTGAGCGTTGTCTTTCGATGCGAACAGATCCACCGCGGCTCTGCCGTAACGCACCCACAGCTGGCTCACAATCCTTGGATGCAGGGGCGGCGCCAGGGGGGAGCTAGGGGGTGCTGAAGCACCCCCCAGGATTGCCAAAGCACCCCCTAAGCACCCCCAAGAAATATGTGTTTCGAAAATTATTATTATTATTTTTATTAAAATTAATCAGAAAAATTATTGATTACATCAATGCAAATGTGAAACAAACAAATGTTTGACCAAAAACATAAAGCCAACACAGGTGATATGATTAGGCCAATGGCCAGCACCCATTAGATTTTTGACCTACCCATAGGCTAAATTACTTTGTGACACTTGAGTGACTTCCTGTTAGCTGGAGCCCCACATTATTTGCTAACAGCAAAGTGACAAATGGATCGTTTTTTAGTCCTTAAACGTCCACATGTGGACACTTAATCAAAACCACCTGAAAGCGAGAGGGATTCTGCACATAATAGGCCTTGTGAGTACAAGTAGCTTACTTCTGGGTCTCTGTGTTTCATTCAAGCTCTGCTCTGTGTGTGTGTGGCACGAGCCATTTTGTGTGCGTGCGCAAGCGAGCGAGAGAGAGAGAGCTCGCGCACCGGTGGGTATCTACCGGAGATCGTTGTGGTTAGCATCTGGTGCTAGCTAGCCAAGCTAACGGATATAAGGAGCTTTTTCAACAACAAGGTGGAGGGAGAGAACTATCTCCTGTCAGACGGAGAGTCTCAGATAACCTCAGCTCTGGTGAAGTAAAGGACTCTCAGTGTTTAGATAGTTAACTTTAGTCTAGTTATCTCAGTGGGTCTCAAATGGTTTGTTTTAAAAGGGAAGTGATTTGTAAAATATCTATAAAGAAATAGAAAATCTGTTTACAGTTCTGTTTCATATGTATGTTGAGAGATACAGTATATCCATAGATCTCTTCATTTTGCTCTCAAAGTGCACCAGATTGATGCTTTTAACTTCAATATTTAAAAAAAATCTTGCTCCCCCGGGAAGATTTTTCCCTAGAGAAGGTGAGGACCCTCCTAGAGGAGGTGAGGTCTACACACCACTTGTAAAAATAGCACTTTACTCCTGCTTACACCTATATGCCGTGAGCTGATTACCGAGCCTTCATTGTAACAGTCGCGGGTACACTGTGTGTGCGTGTGGGGAGTGTTGCAGTAGAAAATTCAACTGTAGCGCTGGTGCATTAATGGGAAACCCTTAATGTTTGAGCTGTTCATCACTCCCGGTACGTGCGTCGCTCTCAGAGAGAGGAGACGTCTCCCGCTCCATAGGATAAGTTTGCGCGCCAGTGTGTGTAACTGGAGAGAACGCAAACCCCCTTGGCGGTTAATATACGATATTGTGGTCGTATTGTCTGTCCTCACGAGGACGTGATGTCCCCTGAGGAAAGGCAGAAAGCGTTTTAGGGTGAGAAACACCGCTAAAAGCTCCAGGTAATTTATGTGTGCCCGCTGGAGGTCTCTGCTCCAGAGACCCCTCACCGGGCGACCTTCATAAATACCTCCCCAACCTGTCAGACATGCGTCCGTGGTGACCACTTTCCGTGAAAGGACAGCACCCATAGGCACACCTCGTACTAGAAAAGTCGGGTGCAGCCAGTGGCGCAGTGCCATTACGCATTTCACAGTAACCATAACTCTCCGCGCGCCATGGCGCGGGGTTTAGTTTTAGGGCGGCCACCCAGCGCTGAAACTCCCTCATGTGTAAGCGTCCCAGTCGTACGACCAGGATGGCTGACGCCATGAGCCCCAGCAATCGCAGGCATGATCTGAAGAGAACATGTTTGCGCAGCTGGAAAAGAGCGAGACAAGCTCTGAAAGCTTTCACTCTATCCGCTGACAAGCGAGCTGAAAAGGGCACCGAGTTCAGGTGTAAACCCAGGAAGAGTATAGTCTGCGCGGGGCACAACATGCTCTTCTCTGTGTTTATTATGAAACCCAGGTTGAGCAGGTGCTTTACGAGGACATTTGTCTGTGTAACAGCCTCCTGCTCCGACTGTGCGAGAAGCAGCCAGTCGTCCAGGTAGGTTGCCAGGCGAATACCCTGTTGTCTTAACGGGGCTATCGCGGCTTCCGTACATCGTACAAACACCCTTGGACTGAGAGACAGACCGAAGGGGAGTACTCTGTATTCATAACAGATCCCCTGAAATGCGAATCTCAGATATTTCCTGTGTGGGTAATATACTGGGATGTGAAAATACGCATCTTTCAGGTCGACTGATGTGAACCAGTCGTCTTGTCGCACGAGCCGCAGCAGAGATGTGTGAGTGAGCATTCTGAACTTATATCTTCTTAGATATTTGTTCAGAGCCCTCAAATCAAGTATTGGCCGAATTCCGTTCCCTCCCCGTTTGGGAACGAGGAAGTACTTGGAATAGAAGCCGCCCTGACTCTGCTCGGCGGGTACAATAGATATAGCCCTCTTTTCTAGGAGAGAGAGAATCTCTTTCTCCAGAATATGGGCTGACTCTCCTCGGGCCTGCGAATGCAGAATGCCCGAGAAGCGAGGGGGGGTGACAGCGAATTGGAGTCTGTAGCCCCGTGTTACTGTCTTGAAAACCCAAGCAGATGATGTGAGCATCTTCCACTGCATGCTCCTTAGAGCCAGTGGAGATGTCACATCTCTTCCCCTCTGAGTCTCTATTTGTTGTGTTATGGGGCCCTCTAGTGTCTGAACACAGTGGTGCCCCTTTTCGACAATCCCCACCGACACTGCGCATGCGCATGCCGGTGGTGCCTTCACAACCCCAGCCGGCACTGCGCATGCGCGTGGCGGTGGTGCTTTTAAAACCCCAGCCGGCACTGCGCATGTGCGTGGCGGTGGTGCTTTTAAAACCCCAGCCGGCACTGCACATGCGCGTGACGGTGGTGCCTTCACAGACCCGCCTGTAATCCGCCTTTTGAGAGATGCCGTAGCTGCTCTCAGAAGGGGAACAGTTGACGGGCTGTTTATTGGTTTTATTGTTTTTCTTATCATTTTTTTTTTTTGAGCTGCGCCCTCGGCCTGAAGCCTGGATGCGTCAGCGGCAAATGTTTTATGACAGAGGAACAAACAGATTTGTGACATGTGTTTTTGCGGACTTGAGGATGGTGTTGAGGCATCTCTCGAGGCGGCGGGAACACATTTAGAGCTGGGGAACCGTGGACTTCCAGCTCTGTCACGGAGGGGAGAAGGAGGGGCTGTCACGCCGCTCGCTTCTTCTTCCTCGCCTGCTGGCCGAAATTCTGGGTTGGCTGCGCCTGAGCTGCAGCCGGAACCGGAGATTTTCTGGGCCAGCTCGCCCTCGTCTCCAGCCTGGGCTGGGGACTCGGGGCGGGCTGCGACCTCTGCATTTTCGGTGTTTTAAACCGAGCAGGGTTCAAGGCAGCTTGGGCGAAGGACTGCTGCTGCGAAGGCAGCGGCTGGACCCTTCGAGGGAGGCAGAGGTGGAGTGCCTCGTCCTCCCTCTTTTTCGACTCACACCTCCTTTGCATGGAAGCAAGAGCGGAGCCGAAAATTCCCTCGGGAACGATGGGCATATCCAGCACATCCTCCTTTTCCCGGTCTGGGAGGTTGGTGAGGTTGAGCCATCTCGCTCTTTCCTGCACCACCATGATCCCCATTGCCTTACCCGTGGCCTGGACGGCGCAGCGTTGGACACAGAGACAGATGTCTGTGACCGCTGCCATCTCGTCCAGAGTGGCTGCCCCCGGGTTACCCGACAGGTCCTCGCAGAGCTCCGCTTGGTAAGCGGTTAGCAGCGAGGCCACATTCAGGGCCCTGGCGGACAACGCTGCGGCTTTGTAGGACCGTTCAGTCATTGTCGACTGAAATCGGTCCGACTTTGCCGGCAGCGTGGGGTTCCTGCTTGGTGACGGGCCCATCCTCGGTAGGAGGTGGGCTGCTACCAGCGGTTCCATGGGCGGTATGCGGAGCAGGCCGAGCTTCTCCATTCCGTCACAGTCTAGGGAGGAGGCACCCTGGATTGGGACCTTGTTGCTGAAGGGCCGGTCTCTCCACGAGACCGACACCTCATCCAACATCTCCGGGAAGACCGGAAGGAGTTGCCTCTTTGTCCGCGCTGCTTGGGGAAAATGTTTCCCTTCGTAGCGGGACCTGGAGGTCTCCTTGGCCATTTCAGGCCACGGGATGTCGAGTCTGGCCGCAGCGCGTTTGCACACGGCCTGCAGGTCCATGCTCAGACAGGGCGAAGCTGGTGTGCTATCGTCTGGGAGAGCAGCCCTCGCTCCAGGCTTTGCAGCCTGAGCCGATGACATGAAGATGTCCTCTTCATGTTCATCCGACTCGGACAGGAGGAACACCGAGGCGTCCTCTTCGTCCTCGTCGTCCTCGTCGTAGTTCAGCTCGAGGACATCCTCCGCGGGTGAGACCATGGTGAGGTCTAACCGGGAGCCCCAGCTCGGTAAAGCGTGGGGTCCCGTTCCCGCGTGTCTTGCCGTCACCGGGTCCCGGCCTGCCAGGGCGCGGGAATCCGGTTCCACGGCCATCGTAGATACTGAGCCCCAGACCGACATGGAGAGGGGTTCACTCTCTGTGGCGGATGCCCCCGCGTCTTGACTGCCGGCCGGCAGGTCAGAGGACATGGGGGGTCCTGTTCCGACAGGCTAGCTTGGCGTGCTAGCCTTCGGTGGAGGCTCTTTACGGTGAAGCGGACACAATGTCCGCACGAGCCGGGGTTGTCGATAGCCCCTCGGGCGTGTTCCAGCCCGAGGCAGGACGAGCAGACCTGGTGTGTGTCTGTGCCCGAGATCTTCAACCCGCAGCCGCAGAGTCGAGCCACCGAGTCCCTGACTCCTCTGGTGTGAGGGAGAGGGGCGTCCATCTTGTTCGCCTCGTGGCGTGGAGAGGACCCGCTCTCAACAGGTAGGTCGGGAGAAAAAGAGGTTACCACCCTGTCCTTAATCCGGAGAAAAGGACGGTGTGGGTCTTTTATTCCCGGAGAATACTGACTGGTGTGGCAGTATGCTCCTTTTAATCCTTTCCTCCTCCGTGGGGAAGAGAAAAGAAAAAACTTCCTCGCTACCGTGGTGTCGGTAGTGAGGGAGCAAGCTAACGCTAGCTTGAAAAAGTCAGACCTAGCTTTCTTTCCGGGGAAAGAGAGCGTCGAGGTCGATTTCAACAATAACTAGCGTTAGTAATTACCGTCTTCCTGCGAAGCAGAAGGAGTAGCCGGCGAGCGCCCGTCGACTGAAATGGATATTTGGGTTCAGTCTGTGGACCGTTAAGCTTGTCCGGCTACCATAGAGATGTGCTCTGAAGCGAGAAGAGGTGTTTGAATGGCGCATGCGTCGTGGCGCAAGCTACTTATAGGGGGTGATTTCCCTGACGCTGACGTCAAGATCACCAGCCAATCAGGATTGGCGTAATGAGATTGATGCTTCTGTTTGCTCCGCGATGAGGCGCATCCCATAGTGAGACATCGAACGGAGTGTTATGAATGAGAACATCTAATCCATCTAATTTACCGACGAACATTTCTGCTAAAGACCGGGCAAAGCAGTTCCCCGATGTCTTGCACGAAAGTGGGGGGAAACTATTCTGCACCCCGTGCAACTGTGTGTTGGAGCATAAGAGAACAACGACGGTGACGACCCACTTTGATTCATTCAAACATTCGAAAATGCATTCTGCTGCTGCGGACAAGAAAGCCAAACAACTCACGTTCACCGAGGCATCGACCGCCAAAACCCTTTCGAGGGCTACAAGAAACGAGGTGAGTAGCCTACGAAGCTGGTCAGATAACGAACGAGTAAATTAAAACAGAATGAGTCGTGTGTGTGTGTGTGAGAGAGAGTGTGATTAAAATAGCCCAATTGCTTTTATAATAAATAAACATTGAATGTGTTTAATTGAATAGTAAAGGGGTTTAACGTTAGTGGCAGGTTGTGTGTGAGAGAGAATAAATAAATAAGAAAGCCCAATATTTATTTTTTCCGCATATTTAGCATATTTCGCAACTTTTCGCATATTTCGCAACTTCCTGCAATTTCACCGCATAAAATCACATAAAACCCCGCATGTTTGATCGCATAATCAAGGATTTTTGCCCGCGTTTTTCTGGAGGGTCTAACTAACAAGGGGAGACAGGACAATATATACATGAGGTAAGTGGGCACAGGTGGAAACAATCAGGGGCCGGGCAGACGCTGACGATGGCGGGAAAAAGAACCAAGGCAGGAAATAACTGGACCTGGAATGAGACATAGTGAGTACAAAATAAAACAGGAAGTGGAATATACACTAAACTAACATGAACATGACAATCACAAACATGACAAAACGTAACCTATTTGATGGGACACTACACATGCTCACAAAGACAACATTTACATACGGAAGACAAACAGGTACAACATTAACCATTTTCCCCTAGCTTAGCGTGTTAGCATGCAATCGCAAATATTTACCATAATTAGCATAACAAACTAAATGATGCTGAGGCTTACAGCGTGTTTGCAGGTTTTTGGTCTAGAACAAAATTATTGGACATATGGAAACCTGATTATTGCTCTTTTTGAAATAGCGGATCGTCAAAGTAAATTGTCTTAAACATCTGGGCATAAAAGCCTGCAGCACAATTCACATCAATCTGTATGATACATGTATAATTACTGCCACACTGCAAGCCTTGTTAGATCAAGTACAAAAGTTCATGACTGCAAACAATATGTACTTAACCTGCACCATGACAACACTTAAACCAAACCTGACTGCCGCTATTGTATCATATGTGGTTACTGTCGATCATTTGATGATGGTTGTTTAGGGTAATGTTTCAACAATGGCTATTGTCCTACGTTTGACATTTTCTGACTGTCTTCCTATGTATATCTGCACCCACGTAAAGTCAGGACTGCACTGAGTTGCATTCAGACCTTAAAGTTCTTTACATTTTTGTCTGTGAGGTTCAGCAAAGTGAGCAAACACTGCTCCAGGCCAGTCGATTGAAGGATGAAAGTCACACAGGAACGAGACTGTAACTGAAGCCTGATAATCTCTCTCCTGCTCTGGGTATTTTTCCTACGACTATTATGGTTTGTCATGTTGTTCATCCCCTCTCTCTTTCTCCAGGCTCCCCTCAGACGTGACTGAAGTCATTAAAAGAATCTCAGACTGGAGGCTATAGTCCTTTCAACTGTGTCTTTAACACCAACAGTATCTCATGTCCTCGGCTTCCAGGAGAGATGGACATATTTGTCTTAGTGTCTGGCTTCCTTATGTTTTGGTTTCCATGCCCTGAAACCTATATTGTAGCCATGGCTGAATGGTGACAGTGACAGTAATGTCAATCCTGCTCTGACATACACATACAGCTTTGCAAAGGCATGATGTGTGCTCAATAACTTTGGTCATTCTTGTCAATCACAAGGTAAACCAAATTGATTCAGAGACGAATACAGAGTTTCCTAATGGAACGAAATCCCAGATATTTTAACACGCTAACATGATATTAAACTTGTTATGTTAATCAAGTAATACTGCTAACATTCCTTGTGTTTTAGCTACATTGAACACGCTATTTGAGCAGGAGCAATTGTCAGAAAGCCTTTTAACATCGAGCAACATGAGAGACGCGTGTGCAAGCTCTTACCCTGCAGAACCTGTTTATGCAACAAAACATCTGGGTTAGATTTAGGAAAAGAATGTGACTTGGGTTAACATTTGGGTTACATACCTTATGTTATGCATGAGTTAAGTGTGTAAGTCTTCGACGCACAGTTTTCTTTATATTGTTGGGACACCTTTCAACGCAGGATTATTGTGAACTGCGCCTACGAATTTCTATAACTTTCTGAAACTGAAAACCTCCAACATTACGCCTGGATTGTCGAAGTAAGATAGTAGCTCCTTTCTCCTGTTTAAATGTGTGAACAATAAATATAATTATGCATCTGAAACGTCAAATGAAAGCCATTGGAAAGCAGACAGGGTGATACAGGGACAGTGAAAATAAGAGATGAAAGAACATGTACATAAAAACAAACATTGCCCATTCAAATGGTGTGTGTGTGCATGTGTTTGTGTATGGGTTGAAACAAGGTTACATGGCCCAACACAATGCCGCCTATTCTCACTGTGCATTTCAATAGGCCACGGGTGGAGGGTAACAACAACAGTGTGGTACAGTATCTGTATCTGCACTGGCTGACACACACACACACACACACACACACACACACACACACACACACACACACACACACACACACACACACACACACACACACACACACACACACACACACACACACACACACACACACACACACACACACACACACACACACACACACACACACACACACACACACACACACACACACACAAGGATCCCCCTTTCTCTCTTGGATCCCCATTATTATGTTAGTCTCAAACTCCAGGAAGAGCCTTAAGGTGATCCGATGTTCCTGTTGCTTTCTTCTGTACCCCTCAACCTTGTGTAAATAGAAAGGAAGAGGTGTTGAACATCTACCAAAAGAAAATACATTTTGAGTAAAGATATATTATTCAAGCAGAGAGATGTTACTGCAACCCTTTTCCCCCTCTGTGACAGTTTGTAGGACGCTGTCAGCCCCCCTTATAACCCCCTTCATGCATTTACCAAACACCTCCTCCTCTGTTTAGCCTCAGACCCTCCCCCTGTTTGCCCCCTTCCACCTGACCAACCAATGGGAGCAGACGGGCTTGTTCTGACAATGGGAAGGGGGGGGGGGATGACCTACTGGACAGGACCAAACACCTTTCTGGTCAGACAGGCAGGAGCAGAGGGGCTGGGAGAACTCAAGAGATCCATCTTCACAAATCTGCAGCTTGTTAGAGGAGAGTTATTGAAACGACCTGTTGCTTCCTCTCAATGGATCCTTATATCTGCAGGTGTGGAGGAGTGAAGGGGCTCCAAGAAGCTAAGACCTGAGAACAAGACCAGGAGAAGAAGAAGGAAAGCAGGATATACACAAGAAGGAAGACTCAAAAATTAACAGGAAGGAGGAAATCAAGAACATCTGACACACACACACACACACACACACACACACACACACACACACACACACACACACACACACACACACACACACACACACACACACACACACACACACACACACGGCAGGGCGAAGGTTTTCGGACGTGGGGATGTCTGTAAGGATGGAGGACGACCTGGTGGCTAGGAGCCGGGCTGGGAGCTGTGTGGATTTTTACAGCATCAAGGTAACTCTATTTATTTTAATAAAATGTGAGGAAATGGCTGAAAGAAATGAAGAAAAACCCAACTTTTATTTTATAATCAAATGTCTGCAATTCCGTTTCATTTTAAGAAGTGTATGTCAGTCTGGGTAATGTATATATTGCGAGGGAAGTCAGAATATAAGGGAATTTCACAGGAATGCACCAGAATGTGTTTCACCACTTGTTGCACACACTTGCTGCATTTCAGTGTAAACAAGGCATGAAATACTACCTGTCACTGAAAATGTATGATTATTTAGCAGAAACAGCTCCCTTGGGAACCTATTTATCTGAGCACTATGATTTGTGACTGTTTATTTTAGAAATAAATGGCATGCAATGATAATCAGTGGCAGATTGCGATCATTATAATAAATACATGTCAGATATTGATATTAATAGGTTTTCAATATAGATATATATATATAAACCTGGCAATTATATGCATACGTTCTGATCAAATGTATGAAATAGGGGTGTAACGGTTCAGAGTTCACGGTTCGGTACGTACCTCGGTTTGGGGGTCACGGTTCGGTACAACAAGAAAAAGCTAAATAAAGTCCCAAATGCATAATTCCAGGTTTGTGTTTTATTTATTTTGAACAGTATGCAAGTTTCAGTTTAACAATAAGGAACTCTAACACAGTTAAAAACAAACCACACACACACACACACACACACACACACACACACACACACACACACACACACACACTCAGCCATATTATCTATAATGGCTGATGTCTAACTAAAAGGTTCAATAAGCTGTGTGACGAAGGTAACTTCGTCACTGTGGACTGACTGCTTCGGGCCTTGTACTATTGCACATGTGGTTTTATTTTGAAAAGTGTTTCCCTTTCCCCATGTCTGTTACTCCTGATTATGTTCACCCGGTGCCCTGTGTTGTCTCCTTCCCCCCCCCACCTGTGTCTAATTGCTGATTAGTGTGTGTGTGTGTGTGTATTTAGGCTCTGTTGCCCTGTCTGTTAGGAGGCTGGTAGTGTGGTGTAAAATCCCTGTGGTTGGTGACGGTGTGCATATGTTCAGCCGGATTGAGGCTGTGAATCATGTGTCTGATTTAATAAATGGCATATTCGTCGTGTGACTGCATGTACCAAACCATGACGTCCAAACCGTGACGGTACAGGACGAATACGGATACCGTTACACCCTTAGTATGAAATGGTTGGAAAAAAGTGATCCTGCTTTGTTTCAGAACCGTTTGTTTTCATAAGCTGATACAAATCTCCACAATACAATAAAGCTCACATACTGACGGTGTATTTAGGAGGATAAGTGCAGCCGTTATTACAATCACTTCTCTGTGCCTCTGTTAAAGCCAGCAGACCAAAAGAGATTTGTATTGTGATTGCAAAAAGCTGAGCACTTCGAGGAGGGTCTGAGCAGGTTGATGCTCAAACTGCCTCTGAAACAAACCACCCTCCCTGCTTTCTCTAGGCTAATGACCTCAAAGTGTAGCAACAGGTCTGTGGTTTAGGTAAGGAAACAGTGGAACAAGTTTAGGATACATCTGTTGATCCTATAATGTGAAATGTAAAGCTTTTGTGCACCAAGTACATCCACCTCACACTGTTGGGCATTTAAAACCATCACACCCTTATATTTAGTATTTAATGTTAACACATCCAGGTGCACTGATGGATTGCAATGGTTTTTCTTTATGACGGTCTCATTTGATTGGAATGAACCCTCAGGGGGCTTCCCCTTAGGGTATTGGGGACACAAATCATGTTTTGGACACAAATAGAGTTTATTTACGTGTGAATTTGTTGACGGTATACAAAAGTCTGCCTATAGAGAGGTGAAGTCACGCCCTTCTACTTCCGGTCCATGGGACCTTATTTCGGAAAAATTATGTATTGAAGTCAATGGAGAGAGAAAACGTATCTTTCGATCCCGTTTGAATTGTGCCACGAATTACACACATGATGTTTGTCAATCTTAAAAAATCATTTCCATATCAAAAAAGTCACAGTTTGTCGTAAAACTGTTGAAATATAAGACTATGAAAAATACGCAACTAGAAAGACTACAAATCCCAGAATCCCGGTCCCGCATGCTGGCTCTTAGGAACCGACTAACTCCCCTTGTGTGTGTGTACAGCTCTCAACGTGCCCAGACTTGGGCTGCTTCTCAGGTCGATTAAATGAAATCCTTGCTTCCCTCACTTGCGTCGTTTCCCTGCGTTTAGTCCCTCCCACCAGGGAAGCATGGAGGGACGCAAGGAAACCACGCGAAGCAGGGAAATTAGTTTTAAGAGCAATGGGACGTCCTTTCCTCCGGAGCGTCACGTGAAGCGACGTCCGTTTGTGATGACGCTGCACAGCTGATCGTCTGACAGCAGCTCTGTCCCCGTTATTTCCACACACCCCCCGCCTCTGTTACTTAGTACACATTTACTGACACAAACATTTGTATCATCTGTTGTAGACCCCAATAAATAAAATAAAATAAGAACTAATTCTCAAAAAAGATAAACGCCATTCTTAAAATTTATAAACGAACAATAGTTTGATTAATATTGATTAGAGTGCACAATAGAAATAAAATAATTGAGAGAAGAAAAAGAGATATGTTATCTATCAAAACTCAGTTAGATTAACATTCATTGGATTGCACACTTTGTTTGTTTGTTTGGATATGTAGCAAATTAACATTGCAATAGCACTTAATGACTGACTGAATGGAAATGACAATAAATGAAAATGTAAAACGAAAAAAGCAATCATGAAAATGTTTCCAAAAAATGAATTAAATTATTTTTGACCACTTTGTTGTTCAGATATATCACATATTTGTAACTAAATGATACATGAATTGAAACAAAACACGGTATAAACTGAGGAGTGACTCCCGTGAGGTTCATGTGTTTTCTTCACTCTGCTCTCATGTCAAGAAGCATCAGATCAGTGCATGCACTGCCTCGTCCAATCAGTGAGCAATACACAGTAAGGGGGCGGGGTGAGTATCTGAGGATTTCATCGGAGGATGGTCTGGTGGTTCCTCGGTTATCGCTCCTCCATGATCGCTCCTCGCTCCTCGATCCTCGGTCCTCCGGCAGAAATAAGAGCCATGGGACGGTACTCAAGATGGCGCAGGCAAATCAACTTCCGGTGAGACCGAGGAGCGAGGAGCGAGGAAATAAAAATAATCGACCTGAGAAGCAGCCTTGGAGTGATTTTCACCTCGTTTAATACTTTCCGCCTCATTCTGAAAGAAAGAAGTGAAATGTTCCAACGTGACGGCCGTCTTGGTGTGTGGTGGAGATGAGAGATGTAGTTAATTGAGCGGGTTCACACTAAAAAAGTGTTACTTCACAGTTTTACGACACATTTTTATTTTTTTTACTTGCAAAATTATCTTTTAAATTGATAAACATCATTTGTGTAATTCGTGGCACAATTCAAACGGGATCGAAAGATAAGTTTTCTCTCTCCATTGACTTCAATACATACTTTTTCCGAAATAAGGTCCCATGGAGGTCCCCGGAAAGGGAGGGACTTCGCCACTCTATAGAAAGCAGGTGTACTCGTCACTGTTATGCGGATGACTTAAGGTTGGTGACACACCTGACTGGCAATAAGACTGCTAAACACCTGAACTGTTGAAACAACATCCATAACATTCATCTGCTACTTAGTAATTATTTATCTATGTATCTAATATATCATTCCAATAACTTGCATATACTGTAGACTCTTATTGCACTATTTCGCTTTTTTAAACTATTTTTTTTTGTATTTACTATATTACTATTTACTATTTACTTGCACTATATTTTTCTGTGTTATTGTGTTGCACTGTTGGAGAAGCCTGAGACCTAAGAATTTCATCGGCATAACTACACTGTAGCTATGTTCGTATGCACAATAAAGAACCTTGAACCTATTTTAAACAGTCAACAGTGGACTATCAAATTAAAGCGATACATGATGCAGTTTTAGAAACAAGTGTGGAAGAGATACTGTATTGAGTTTAGGGGCCTGTCTATGTTCAGTTCTGGCAGCAGATACACTTTTACTTCTCCAAGATTTGGTAGGCAGTGAAAAATGAAATACCTGCAAGGTTGCATGCTTTCTATGATGTAAATATTGTTCACCTGATAGAAGTTATTAGACTGCAAAAGGTGATTTGAACCTAAATTACACAACCATCTTTTCATTCATCACTTTAACATACAGTTTATCAAGGGTAAATCATGTGTGCAGTGTTGGAACGAGACAATGACCTATTGTGTGCGTCTGTCTTCTCTCTTCTCTTCACCCTGCTGAGAAAAACAAAGCCTACATCTTTTTTAATTATTTTGTGCAGGTTACTCTCTGTCATCTCTGTTATGTGCACACAAGATTACAATGAGGGTTTATGGGAGGTGTGAGTCGGTGTGCACAATAGAAAGTCAGGCGGCATCATGTGAGGTGGCACACAGACTCAGAGGAATGCTGTTTTTTGTGCAGCGAGACTTGGCTGCTATTATACAGAACATCCACTTGCAATTATAGGCTTTGATATTAATAAACAGACTTTACCAATATGTGAATTTGTCATGCAAATGTAAAATCAGGTACTATAATTCATATTAGCATTTATAGCCTACCATAGATATTAAGGTATACATAATGTTTTAGGTACAGCTAGCTTCCACTACTACTAAACTTAGTCAGTTGAAAGGTTAAGTATGCATGATTTGTGGTTAGGTTGCTTAAATGTGCATGGTTCTTTTAAGAGAAAGATAATATTACTAAAAAACATTACAATATACAGTATGATCACGTTTGAGATTGAAACCCATGACATAGGTTGAGGCTGACTGTATGTGTGTGTGTGTGTGTGTGTGTGTGTGTGTGTGTGTGTGTGTGTGTGTGTGTGTGTGTGTGTGTGTGTGTGTGTGTGTGTGGGGACTGATGGTCTGTTTGTATTCAACATAGCCCGATGAAACAGTACTAAGGGCCTCATGTTCGATGCTACGCCAGTAATACAGTCTTCAATATACACACACCCACACACACCCACATATATTGAAAGCTCTGAAGCCGTTAAGCTCATTAAAGTGATCTCCTGACTCTTCCAGGTATATCATTACTGCCCCAAAGTCATAACAAATCAGGCCATACTGATGCACTGTATATGTATTTATACATGTATGGTGCCTGTGTATATATTCAGGGTTGTGTGTGTGTGTTTGAGTTCTGACCTAACAGATTCCATGCATGTTCATGTGAGTGTCCCACCAAAGTCTTCTGAACAAAAGTGGAATCTAAAACATCAAGTCAAACTTCCAGAAATGAAAACCGTTATATCGCAAAGAGCAAAGGCTCAGCCAGTTAAATGTGAATAAATGGAGGGGGGGGGGGCAGAGAATTTGTTCGATCGATGGTCTTTGTGTTTTAAGCAACTATGTGAGTTAAAAGTGTGGATGTGCGACACCTTGCGATAACCGCTGCTTCAAACATTATGTAACATCAACCCTGCTCTTAAGGACTCAATACCGGATTTTGACCCGTCTTGTTTGACTTTAGATTTGACTTGAGACTTGATTTGAGAAGTCTTTTAACTTAATTTAGACTTGCCCCAATGTTATCAAGACCCTACATTTGTCTTTGACTTGCCCTTGAAGATGTCAGTGTAGACTTGGACTTCTTTAAATTTACTTCAAACTTGCTTTGGCAAGATTGAAGACTTGCCATCATCTTTCTGCCAAAGATCTAAAAGACTTGTCTCAAGACTTCTTTCGAGAAATGTTAAACTTAACTTGGTCCTTACAGAATCAAGAATAGACTTGGCCTTGGAAATTGTCTTGAACTTTTTACATTACATTACATGTCATTTGTTTGACGCTTTTATCCAAAGCGACTTACATACTCAATACTGTGGACAATCCCCACAGGAGCAATTTGGGGTGAAGTGTCTTGCTACCCCCTGATTTGATGTCCAGCACACTATCCACTGAGCCACAGCCTCCCACTTGAACTTGACCTTGTAGAGGTTGTGGCTAATAAGGACTTAAGACTCAACTTGAACTTAGGCTCTTGAGTTTGTGTTAGACTTACCCTGACATGGGGCAAGACTTAAAACACTATGAATTTGATAGAATTTCTGCCATGTAATCATAGAGCAAGCCTCTGGTTTTCTTTTGCTATTGGGGATAGATTTCCGATCCAGATCAACTAGTCTTTTCTCTTGAGTTTCTCTCAGCTCGTGGGTGGCCCTCATGGCTGGGTGAGGCCCCCTTTACAAGTCATCATCACAGCTTTGTTTCTTCCATATCCAAGATGAGCAAGGCATTCACTGTCAGGCTGCATTACGTCTCCTCGGCTTTAGACAGTGGTCATGACACGGCGGTTGTGAAGTCTGAGACGTCGAGATGGCGGCAGGAGGTATTAGGCCAGCTGTATCGGGGAGATTATGTCCCACTGACCCCGGGGTCCCAGTTTAGAGACCTGGAGAAGGAGAGGAGGTGAAGGGAAATTAGGATTAGGGGAAAGAGACAGAAAGAAAGGAGAGGGGGAGCAAAGGGTTGGTATGTAGAGAGGGAGGAAAGGATAGATGAAAGGAAGGAAGGAAGGACAGGAAACAAGGATAACGTTTTTGATGAGATGGCTTCTGGCAGGATTTAGTTTCCGATAACTTTTACAACTTCGGCGAGAGGTAGCTCCCTCTGCTGCTGCTCCTGTGAATGGACTGAAAACAGCCTCACCAAATTGAACGGACTGCCCCTTTACTTTTGTAACACTGACCCTAAGCTCACAAGTTTGTTGTGAAAACAGATGTGTGTTACAAAACTGTAATGTCACAGTTTTATATGTAAAGCACGTGCAAAACTCTCCTCAAATAATAGGTGATTTCAAAGGTAGACAAATTACCCTGGATGGTTACCATAGAAAACAGATAAGTGAAAGTTGACCTATACCTTTTCTGCATCGGTAAATCAACATGTCTGTATTAGATACCAACTGATACTTTTAATGGCATGAGGGATTATCAGCCCTTCTCAACTTTAAAAAAAAAGATTGCTTACATATCTTGCCATTCAAAGCAGCATACAGAGTTAAGCCCTATGCAAGATCTGCATCTTTAAATGTAAGATTTAACAACATAAATGATTGTTTTACATGTAAGAAATCACATGGTTGGTACTGCATTGGCCACGTAGCATTTAGCATTAAAATAACACATTCTTCATTTGAGTGGGCTAAAAGAAATTGCCAGGCAAGGCAAGTTAATTTATACAACACATGGCAATTGAAAGTGATTTTCAAAATTAGGAGCATTAAGTTATAGTGCAGCAGAAACACATTATAAAATAACATTTAAATACCTTTAAAATTGTCATTAAGTTAAGTAATAGCTGCTGACAATTACCCTGTATCATAAGTGACGAAAAATGGTATCTGCTTAGAGTCTGCGGTATTTCTCTGCACTTTATCACATCAAACAATCGTAAAAATGTCACTGATGCTTAGGTTTAAGTAGTGACTTGGGAGCGTGTTCATGTGGCCCAACAACACTGTGTTTCCATAGCAACAGCAGCAAACACATCTGTTATCCTATCAGCAGTTGATCTTCTGAGAGTGAGCATGAGAGATTGTTTCCAGAGCGAGGAGATTGTGATTTGTGCTTGGTTGTTGCAGTGTGTGTGTGTGTGTGTGTGTGTGTGTCCTTTGGTCATTAGGTTGGGTTATTATTATATGGGTTTTGAGGGTGACCCAGTGTAGAAACATCCAGAGGTCTATCTTTATCCGTGCTGTTTGAAGTCAAATACAGTATGAGCATAGTGTGTGAAACCTGATCGTGAAGATGAAGATAAAAAAGGATTCACTAACTGATAGTCCAGGAAAAGAAGGACAGAGTCGACTGAAGAGAAGACATGTAGACGAGATGAAAGACAAATATCCCTCACAAATTGGAAAAAGTGATTCCTTTACATGGAACAAAATATGGAAAAAGAAGGCGAATGGTGGATGGTAATACGTTTTATTGTGCGCAGGAAAATGTGGCAAGGAACATGTTTTTTGTCTTTTATTAGAAAGGGGTTTATGTCAGACGCTGTCTAAGGTTTTGGAAACGTCTAAACATATCCCTGTTGCTACTCTGTATGAGAGTGTACAGATGTGTGTTTGCCTGTTTTGCAATGTTTACGAGACAATAAGCTGCAAGGAAAAGGTCCTAGGGCCAATATGTGAAGGTAAATAACCTGCAGATGACGTGTAATGTGCAACTTCACAATCATCTTGAAGAATCATTGTGAAGTCGTTTCTTTCTAATAAAGCAATATTAGTTTACGATAACATGACCTAACTTCTCAAATGCTTGGCTTTCTGATCTCACTTTCCGAAGCCTGTTGAACGCTTGAGCCGAGCTTTGCTTTCTTCTCTTATTGCTGACAAGGTTTCTTTGCAGGCAATTTCTCAAGAGCTTAACACATTAAATAATGAGTGTGAAGATGAGCAATACATGATTTTCTGATAACAAATATAGCTTCCTGCTTCAAATCAGTCTCATAGTGGTTTGAGGAAACCAAATGGCTACCAACAACATCGATTTATAAGTTTCAGACGCTCAGTCAGACAGATAATGAACAACATCTCCTCGTCTCTAAGCCTCTCAGGGACAGAGAACAGTGGCTGCTGATATGATCTGTGGCTGATGGTCGGATCCACAGATACATCTTTTGGTTAATTGTTCTGCTGACAGGAAGGCTTTAGAGACACTGAGAGCTTTTTGCAAAGCGATGCACTGCAAATGTCACTGCAGAAAGCGAATCAATTGATTAATGTTTTCCACCTTTGTTTGTTCAGGGGAAAGTGTATGGACTCTTTTTTTACTCCTCTTCACAATTATTATATATATTATTATAAATGATGATACAAAAACCCACCACATAAAACATTGCACACAGATGTTGACGCAGCAGGAGGGTTGTGTGTCTGTCAGTTAGTGGAGGCTCTCTGTCGCTGCTGCACGTTTCTCTTCTCTCTTCTCTGTATTTGACAGGAGGACTATTACAGCACTCTCCACAGCAGTTTACCGTGCATTTAGAAATAGCAATGGGTGTGTGTTTCTGCGTGTGTCCAACACGTTTTTTTGATTGTGTAAGTTAGCATGTCATTATTGGGTGTGTGTGAGTGTGTTTAGCCATGTGTTCCGGGTTCATGTGTGTGTGTTCTTAAATAAAAGGAGGGTTAACTGTGGCTAGAAAATAGAAAAAAGTTAAACGTTGACATTCTCGTCCTGATCCCGGTTTATTTCTGTCGCAGTATGGCCAAAACGTGCCCACACACACACACACACACACACACACACACACACACACACACACACACACACACACACACACACACACACACACACACACACACACACACACACACCCTTGCCTTCTAATAACATCCAGACCATGCCTTCCCGGTCCTTGAGTTCTTGAGTTAGTGAAGCCGCAGTGGAACAGGATCCTGTCAAATTACAACTTTAAAGCAGCCGCTCCCTCCTTGTCTTGTTCAAGAGGAACTTCCATCCCCCTTCAATACCTCTGCTTATAACTGAACTACAACTGATATGGTTTTAATGTGTTACTTCACAACGTTGATAAATAAAAACTCTGTGGAGACTGTTTCCTTACCGCAGTCTACAAATGGTGTAAAGGAAGTTCACTCACACGGTGCACTTGTACTTGAGTATTTCTGTTATGATATGTTACATTTCTACTCTCCTACATTTAGTATTACTTTTTAACCCGCTAAAATGGTTTCAAATCAATAGATATTAGAGGTTTTATACATCACCATGTGACCAATTTATAAAATATATGTGTATATGTTGTTATTAAACAACCCATCCATGTAAGTTACCATTAATAATGAATACATCCAACAATACATTATAGGCCTGTTTGAAGACTTTCAGTGGGGCCATTTTGCATCATGAAAATACTTCAATACTTATTAGATACATTTTACTTTAATGACATATTTTTACACCCAATGGCTACTTCTACTATCTAAATACTTCTTCCACCACTGGCTAGCTGTTACACATTAAGTCTCAGCCCTTCTTGCACGGTTTGATATTGACCTTTGACCTCTCGATTATTGGCTGTTTGTGTCATCATCTAAGGAGAATAAAGACCACTAACCTGTACATCGGAGAATCCAAACCGGGACAAAGCAGGAAATGAAAAAGAGCAAAATGGGAAAGAAGCACAAGGAAAAAGTGAGCTTGATAATTAAAAAAAAACGATCTGGAAAAGTGTAACCTTACCTAACCACGATGTGTTTCGTCTTTTGCTTTTTTGGCAGAGCTCCTGAGTCGAGCGTAATGCCAAATAAATCCCCAAAGTCATCTTTTAGTGTTTCATTGATTCAAACAATATATGTCAAATATAATCCTCTCATTTTACGTGGTATGGTTTAGTCCAGCGTCCACTTATGATGCTGGCCTGGGAGGAATGCAGGCTTTGACCTTTGACCCCTGGTGTTCAGATAAGAGACGGTTGATGCTGATTGTGGCTCACACACAAGCTGTGACCGCCGCGCTGACAGACCTGCTCACACAACACACACACACACACACACACACACACACACACACACACACACACACACACACACACACACACACACACACACACACACACACACACACACACACACACACACACACGTACTTATCTCCTCCTCTGAACGCTTTTCTTCTGTCTGACTCCTGCAGAGCCAAGCGAGAAAGTGCCTTCATGACTCTCTCAATTCAATAACATTTGATTTAAAAAGCTTTATTGGCATGACCATAATGACAAAGAGTATTGCCAAAGCATTGTAGACATAAAAGATCAATCTATACAAACAAACAGACATGAAATATATTGTTGTGTTTACATAGAATTGAATTCACTCTATGTGCAGCATGGTGTGGTTTATGTGGATCAGACAAGCCTCTACTAGCTGAGTCTCCTTTGGATAGGTAGGAGTGTGCAGCAATGCCCAAAATGTGACACTGACATCTGTTAAATTCATTTTCTTGGACAAGAATTGCAGACAGGAGCAAAAAGCAAATTGGACATTAAACATATCATCTCGAAAAGTTCTCCACTCTATGATTAAATCACTCAACATGTCCTTTCAGGCTGTTGCCGTGACTAGAGAAGACCATACGATACTTTAGGAGGTGATGTTGTCTAACCCGTCTAATTCTCTGCTCCACCTTGTCAAGCTGTCAGTCAGGGTCTGATGAGGTCAGAGGTTTAAAACCCCTCAGAGGGCTCAGCTGATGACCAGATATGAACATAAAACAAATGGATCTTGTCTGGTTAGTAACATTATTATCTTGGCTGGCTGTTAGCAGAGGAGCAGTGTGATGGAGTGGATGGATGTCGATGAGTGACTAAAGTATGTGTTCAAACAATAACTGTGAGCAGTGGGGACGATCCCTCAAAGTTGTAACACAATGCACAAGTTCAAGTTGCGACACATTTTCTATAACAACCCTAGTCAAGTATTGATAAATTGAAATGATACAAATGATGAACAAGTGTTCAGATCTCGTAGTAACATCTTCAAGATAATAAACCCAAAGATGTTTAATTTCCAATGACATAAAACAGAAAAAAGCAGATAATTGGCACATCGGAGAGACTGGAAACAGCACATCTTTAGCAGTTTGATTGATAAATAAATGACAAACTGGTGCGGCTCCGTGCACACTGATGTCCAGCAGAGCTCTTACCCATCACTATTCAAAGGTTTAAAGGACACATCAAAGCAATCTAGAAAATGCCAGAGCGAGCTCCTGCTCTGTCTGCATCGCCAGCTGATCCACAGCAGGAAGGTCAACCTGCATGAGATGTCCAGCTGTCCGTGATATTATATATAGGACCGTCACAGCTTTTGTGGAAAACACGACTCTTTTGTACTCAGGAGCCAAATCATTTAAATTCAGGAGCATCTCTCTTTTCAGTTGTTACTCAAGTCTTTTGCCTTTCAGGAACTAATTGAGTAAACATAAACACATTTTCTCCGATGAAGAATGTTTCTCAGTTTATTTTAGGACAACCTTTGTTTGGACCTGTCGTTGTCATTGCCCAATGTTTTATTTGTTGCCTTATAGAATAAGCTTTTGGAGCTGACATGTTGACATGTTTACATAACTCAAAACATCAGTTCAGTCAGTAATGCAATACATGTATACACAGGTCGGCCGGCAGCATGAGGCTCCACTGTGATTACACCAACAATTCTGAGGCTCCAATTCACACATTTACACTGTTAGTCAATAAATACATTTTGTCAATCAAACATTTCAAAGAGAAGATACACCAACTGTTGAACCCTGTATCTCACTGGAAATCGTTTGCTATACAACAAAATGCTTTCTGATGACTGAAACCACCCTGCAGCGATCTCTGTGGTCGTTTGAGATGATCTTTTGTCAGTTTTGGAAATAAATGACATGTTTTGCGGTGTTGCGGAAGATTTTAGCTGCACAATGCTTTAAATGTTTGTTGAAACATTCTTGGAGGTGAAATGTGACTGATTCCTGTTCGGGAACAGATCATTAGAAGATGGCCTAGGTTTGGAAATGTCATTGTTTGGCTGATGGGGTCACGAGGGTCAGCCTGCAGGAGAGAAGCCTGTAGTTCTGGTGCTTCAGAAACAGTGTGAGACGGTGTCATTCATGTGCTCTTAATTACCTGAGAGAAGAAGAGAATATTGATTACTAATCCTCAGATGAGCTTCAGTGACAATGTTCTTCATCGTAAATGTATTTACAATGTCCGGCAAAAACAGAGGTTAGAGCATGATAAACACTTGGAAAATACTTGATGTCCGAAACAGCACTTCTTTTCATTGCTTGCATCATTCGGAGATAGGTGGAGTTACTGCAACATGACAGGTAATGTCAAGTAGGATATCTCACTCATTTGCAAATCTGGAATAGCTTGCTTTACTCACTCTCCTGAGGTATTTAGAGGAGGACCACATTAGCATAGCTTTTTGTTTTGGTAAATGTGGTGGGAAAACGACGTAAAGCAGAATACTAGATTAATTTAGAACACATGCTGTTTTACGAACACTTAGAAGAAGTTGATAAATTACACTTTAATAATATGAACAACACTGTATGACCACATGGCCCAAACAAATCCCAGTAATAGCTAATTCCCTTTTTGATTGGTTAATCCATGCATGCTCACACGGGACCCCTGCTGCTCTCACATGGAAACCCCGTTCAGTTGAACCTGCGGCGACCCCTCCTCTGAAACCAAACCGTCCTGTCAGCCCTGAGGGGGAAACTATCTTAACCTGTCCCGCTGCATCCCGCATGTTTTCATTAAATAATAGCATAGCAACGGAATCTGTGTATAGATGTATATGTGTATTATTGCAAGTGTGTACTGTAATATGCACATTTAAATGCACTGCATGTGACACAGTGACATACAGTCACAATAACAACAACAACAACAACAACAACAACAACAACAACAACAACAACAACAACAACCATAAAGCACCATGCAACAGCATCCCTCAGTCTGTAGGGAGACAGCGCTAATCAGATTAGCAGGGTTAAAGGGTCTGGAAGGTGGAGGAGGGGTCCCTGTGTGTGTGTGTGTGTGTGTGTGTGTGTGTGTGTGTGTGTGTGTGTGTGTGTGTGTGTGTGTCCAGCGAGAGAGCAGATGCAACGAGCCAACAGCAAGGCTCAGACGGTCTGTTTCTCTGATTTCTGTCTCAGTGTCTCTCACTGTCTGACTGGCTGAATGTGTGTGTGTGTGTGTGTGTCTGATTCAGGGGGGTGGGATTTAAGACAACAGAATCAGAACATGTTGATGGAGTTGCAACTTAGAGGGTCCCGTTACCTTTATAGTTGTTGGTCTTATCTGTTAAAGCTTAAGATCTGTAAAGGATCTGTCTAGTTATCAGATCTTCACTAAACGAGTATTGAGTAACTCTGTTTATCATGTGTTTTATATATTTTTGTCCCTTTTCCTTATTCCCTCACACTATTTCTCTGTTGGAAAAACATTGTTCAATATTAGCACTGTTTATTGTTTTCTCAAAACATTTCGGCGATGCAAAATGGCAGAACCTATGTATTTTTAAGGATACCCATTCGCACATTCAGCTCCTTTTTCAAGAAACGCCCCTAAAGACAAATCCGTCAGCCAAGGACAGAAACTGGAAATAACTTTAGTTAAACTTTCTAACATGACATGATGATAGATTATTACATGAACTAGCTGATTTCAAGTGGCTTTAATCCTCAAGCTATTGTTGTTATGTAGTACAACCGGATTCAATCAAATATAAAGCCTCAAAACAAAGGAAAGAAATAGATGTATACATTTGACAACTGTCCGTACATTAAAGTGACATTGATGTAATGAAAACCCGCCTGTTAAGTACTTAAAACAAGCCTAAAAAGCGTCATACCACCCGAGCAATGTCTGGTTTAGGTCGTGGCCAGCTAACCCACACTTTCCATCTCCATCTCATGTTGTTTAGATGTCCTCGTCCACCTGAGTCCCTCCCTCTCACCGCAGGCTTTTGTCTCAGTCTGCTTCACCCAGCCTGGCTCCGTCTGTCCACATGTCTCCACGGCCTGATCCGCCTCGCTGCCCACAATGTTTAGACAAAGTGAGAGACACAGAGACACAGTGTCGGTGGAGGAGAGTGATGCTAAAGTTTCCGCCTTCTCTTTCGGTGTGACCGCCCCTGATGTTTGTCTCAGAGGGTTTAAAGGCTGGATACGTCTCTGGGGAGTAAACAGATGATGGACTCAGCAAGACCAAAAACAGTGGAAATAAGAGAAGTCTTCACTTTTAAATTTCTTGAAAAGGGTCTCTACATTAATGCAACTGTAAATGCTCGCGATTCAATGTGCTTTGCGTGTCTTATATATGCAATGTAAGGTTGCTTTGTCTGCTGTATTAAGTAGTTACTCATAATATGGAGCTGAGTATACAGTAATCTAACAAGTTGTGTGGCTAATTGCTTTTGCTGGAGTAGTAAAAACCAATTTAAAGTACATTTTTCAAGAAATGTGCTCAACACAGGTCTTGACAAATGGGAAAAAACGTTGCAGAAAATGTTCTTATTGCTCGTTTGGAAAGCACAGACGAATCATTTAAACTGTCATTAAGTTGGAGGGAATGTTCGGATATTCATTGGCCATCACTGCTATATTATCCAGGTCTTATTTCTGAAGAGATGTTCTATTTTTTGGGAAATACAAGGGAGGAGAGACACCAGACATATCCGATTTAAGACAGTTAAAAGTGTTTCGCACCAGTAGAGTTCTTCGGTGTTCTGGAGCTGTGTATTTCTCTATAAAATGACTGTAAGTGACACAAAACGTCGCCCAGAAACCTCTGGATTCTGCTGTTCAGGGGAAAAAGGGAAGCAGTGGGTCTTTATTTTTGGCAGGCAACGTGGAAGTCTGGCTTCTCAAAGTAGAAGCGGTGGTTGTGGATTCTGTTTTGGGTCACAGCAACTCCCCGTCTGCCTGAAGAATCTCTGTCATCCGTCACACATCCATCCTCTGTGCAAAAAGGCTTCTAAAACCACTCATCATGTCCTCATGTCCTCGCCGTAAACTCCCTGTACATGTGTGTTTGTTTTCAAAGGAGAGGGAAGGGTAGAGTGCTCTTTAAATAGATATTCAGCTCTGAATAGTGCAAGCGTGTAAAGGTGTATTTGTGCTTGTGTTCACAGTGCAAAGCGCAACCCTAACCCGACGCAGAAAAGAAACATGTATTTTAATCTTGTGTAGATGGTGTGGGCACAGAAAGAGTGTCTGAATTTAGATTGCTGTTATAATGGATGATACATTAACATTGAAATCTCATTTAGGCACTGAGGAATATTCATTATGCACATCTATGGAACAAGCAATACACTCTATTGATTCAGGGCTTAAAATGTGAAGATTTTTTGAACAAATACTTTTTAAAGTTGTGTACAGAGGAAAAACAACAGTATTACCAGAAAGTATACAACAATTGTTCGTCTTAAATTCCGATGATGTGCTTAAGGCATCAGTTTGCATAACTTGCTTTACAGTTTTGCTGATGATAGATTGTTATGCTGACTTTTTGTTATGTTACTGTTAAAGTATGTTAAGTATTGCCAAGTGTGATTGAGTGACCGTCTAATTTTGAGTAAGGAATATAGGTCAAAGCTTCTTTCCCCTGCTCCACTCCATCATGGGTTAGAAACTGCTCACAGTGCACATCTTAAGACACAGAGGCATTTAAAAGTGCTTCACATAGGAATTCAACACATAATAATTAAAAACCAAACAACAACACTCGACTCTCCCCAGGTCATTTTCTCTCTGCAATCGACTTCCATGCTCTCCTTTGCTTCACGTTTTCAACTCCCTGATTCTCCAGGCGTGGCATTCCCTTTCAGACACACTTCTAAAGTAAATGTCAGATGACGTTCACAAGGACACATATTGATTCTCTGTCTTTCATCCGAGGGGAGAATCCCATTCCTCCCTGACCTGAAGTCACTCTGCCAAGCTGAGTCAGACATGAGGGGAATCTGTGAGTGTTTGGCTGCCGTCTGAAAGCGATGTGTGTGACCCACTTAGGGGTTTTTTCGGGCTGAATAAAGTGTGTGTTTTTCAATCATGTGTTGCTTTTTTGCCATGGATACTGAGAGAAAAACACACTCCGAGACACACTTTTCATTGTCGCATCTTCCAGCGTGGAAACAAAGAGGAGGTAGAAACAAAAGAGTGCCGAGTCGTGGTCGACCAGCGGCGTTTCCAACCACATTTCTGACACACCCTCAATTTTTGTTTTGCTTTGGATCCCTCCAGACGGGCTACTCTTGACAAAAAGTTGGAAACATAACTAGTCCTTTAACCCCTAAAAGTGCATTTGAAGTTCAAGAACAAATGTGACCTGGCCACACTGGGCCCTTGATGACAGGACGATTTAGTAGCAGAGAGAAAGAATGCAGCTGTCTGTGCATCAACTTTTTGAAACAGACAGAAACAGACAGTAGTCCTCTCGGCTGTTGTTTCATGATCAAAGCGGATAGTCGAGCTTTATCAATGCTCTTATCATCCTATGCATGCCACTTTTCTGGAGATAGATACGATGGAACAATTGCTGCATACCTTTGTGTTTGTGCACAGGAGATACTGGCCTACAAAAAAGGCTGCAGTGGGAAATAATCCTGTCAGGTTAATACTTTATTTAAGGATTTAAAACTGATTTTAAAGCAGACAAACAGCCGAAATATGCCTATATATGTCTTCAAACAAGATTTCACTTTTTTGGAAGAACTCAAATGGATTTACAAAGAAACCGTTATTGTAATAGTTATTTCACTTCAGGTATCTAGAATATTTTAATTATGTGAAACCAGAAGAAACAAAGATTTAATCCCAAATGCTATTCTGTTCTGTCATCTAATATTGGAGCTAAAGAGCTTTTCTTTTGCAATATTTATTTAACATAACAACAATGCAAGCCGCTCAGTCTGACTATTATTAACTTAATGGATTACAGCTGTAAAACCTAAATAGATTTACAAAGAAACCCTTCAGTTATCTATATAACATTTGAATTGTGTGAAACACCAAATGCTAATGTTCTGTTTGCATGGTGAAAAAATCCGTTAAACTTCAGCTTTGATGGAGGTATGTTCACTCCTTGCGTTCAGATTTTTAAAAGTCAACACTCCCCCCCTCTCTGGATGTTTTCCTACAGTAACGTATACTGTAGCTCCAGCTATAAGGAAAATGAGTCATGCGTCATGCCTATGCAGAAAAAAAATACTGAGTGCATTCCTCCTCATCAGTCATGTTATTCTTGGCTCTGGAAGTGCATTCTCACACCTGGCCGACCCTCTGCAGACCGCAGGAGAACAGACAGCTTCTATAGCACCGACTGCCACACATGGAAAACATGTGATGGGCCCTTCAAATAAAAACTCACACTTTTAAATACATAGACAAGCTCAGGAGTTAAACCAAAGCATGCTTTCAGATACACGAGCTGTGTCAAGAGTGAGGATCAGGTCAGGAAGTGACCAGAAGTTAGCCATGCCTTCAAAATAAAAGTGACCTGAGTACAGATCATGCAAAAATACATGCAATACTCAGGGTCTTTGATAAAACAGAGTGAACCTTAATGAAACCTTGTAAAAACCTTATAAACCTTAATCATTACATTGATTTACTTCTTTAATTGTATTGATCTTTGGAAAAATAATTGCACATAGTTGTTTATGTTTTACCTCCAGTTGCCTGTCTCGACTTCCATCAGCCTGGAATTAGAGCTAAACAAATCACATTACACTAGCACAAAAATAAACTAAGCCAATACATCTCTTAAAACGAGATATTAGTGTTATTGTGGGGGCAATGGATGTGTTTGGGTTGTCACTCACTCACTACGTGAGTGTGATTACGTCACCGTGTAATTAACATCACCCGTGAACCTGCAGATCACTGGTTTTTGTTTGTTTGTAGTCAAATTGGTCTAGAACCGCTTAAGGCCTTTTGGGTGCACATGAAGTTACTGGTTTTGCTCCAGCTTTGTGCATTTTCAGTTTAGGGCTTGAATGTAACACTGTAACATATTTTTAAACATTTTAACGAGCACTAGGCTACTAACATGTGTCAAATCCGGTATTTTAATTAAACACAGTTTTACTTTGGAAGCAAAACCGGAAGTCGCTTGTTTTAGTCCACGCTGACTTCACAACATCAGAGTGAGTTGAGGCGGACTGGAGTCTGTGCGCTCAGAGCAAACTGCGCTCAGACAGAAACACACAGAGAAACACACCGAGGAGCAGAAACAGAAACCATTCACCTCCTCTCCATCATGGATACTCTTTGGGCTCGTACCCTTCTCTTTGCTGGATAAACCTTTGGACCTACACTCGTATCATGGGAATATACTGTCTGCGCGCTCGGTCCCGTGGATGTCTATAGTCTTGATGGAAAGCATGTCCCCGCAGCAGGGGACCATGGGACAGAACAGGTCCGACTCTCTGACAGGAGGGGGCAAGGCTCTTCCCGACAACAAAAAGGTACAAAGAGACGCTCCTCTGTGGGGCTTTAGGAGCGGAAGGTTGGCTGAACGTGGACACGTTTTGCGTTGTTGCGCACTGTGTTGCCCGGTGCGCTTATTAAGGATACATGAGTGTATTCTTATTTGCAATATAAGAGACATCAAACTGGTATTTTACTGTATTAAAGTCATAATATTCCTGAATGTTATGTTGCTATGATATGATCATAATCAATGTATGATTGATATGATATGATCATTGCTATGGTGTGTCATTCAATGTTGCGTCTTTTTTCAACATTTCATAGACAGAGAAGATGTTTACTGATTAAGTTGATATGGTGTCAATGTGCCATGCTTTTATTTGAAACATGCCTTTCATGTTTGTTTTTATCAAACCTTTCTACTCGGTGTGTTTGATTTATCTGATGAATATCGCTATCTGTTTCGTTTCCATATACCACAAACAAGCTGGGCACGTGGAAGAGAAGGCTATATTTCACAACATATTTCTATCAAAATCTAGACCGCTAATGCTTTTGATACTTTATTACAATGGAACCAAATCCTGGATTTTTGAACAGCTTTTAACCAAGAAAAACGCCCAAATCTCAAAATCGGATTTATTTGTCCTCAATTTGTTTTTGTTATCCTCCTGACTAAACCAGACTGAGCAGAGGAGCCGGAACGTGGCTAAATAACAGAGCAGGATAATGTGCTGATAGAGATTATTTGTTAATCAGACAGAGGAGTCTCTGTGCAAACACAGAGGAATTATTCCTGCACTGTGGATCCATCAGACCTGGCTTCTTGTAAGTCACTTTTCATTACTTCAAACAATGTAATCTTTGTCTTTCCTGTAAACACCGTGCACATTGTTATTTATTTTAGCTTTCTATCGCGAGTTTTGGTCAATGCCACTGATAAGCGCTCATAGATAAAGGAGATGATTCTCCAGCAGAAGGGCAGTTAAGTTGTAGTAAACAGCGCCCCCTTCCAATGTGTGTTTAGTAAGTGTAACTGCAGCTTTAAGCAGGCAGGATTTGAGCAGCAAAGGGGAGAATATTTAGCCAAATAGTTGCTAAAATTGTCCATTTGTTGGTCCAATTTCAAAATAACAAGTAAGCTTTGACTTTCATCTTAACCAGCACAGACAAAACTAGTGATATCCTCACATTTCTAGAGTTTGCCTTGCCTAAAATATCCTTTACTAGCCTTAAACTGTTTACAAAAAAGAGGGCTGTCCAGAGTAATGCAGTTTTAATGACCAACCCAGATGTATTCCCTGTATAAACTCACACTACCATCAAAATCAATGCATGATTGTTAGCAGTCAATCTGCAAGTGATTCCAAGCAGTGTTCTGGTGTTACCCTCCAATTGAATCAACACACTACATCACTTTTTGGCAACAGACCAGTGTTTTCGTAATGTTTCTGTGAGCGTTTCACCACATCCCAGCCAGGGACTTGCAGTTAGTAAAACGTAGTCTCGGGAATCCAAAACAAATGTTACTGTAGTTCATTCGTTTGGAAAGTTGTGAGAAATGAGCTGTCAGGCTGAGCAGAAAACACAAGCTTTGTTTTTTCATCACTGGCTGAAAAACACTGCATAAATGTAGAATTTCCACATGCCTCATCACTAATGAGCTGTTTGTGTTGAGATGTGTGTGTCAGAAGTTGAACGTCAAGTTGACATGCATGACAGGAACATGCATGTTAATCAGTGTTTATCCTGCAGAGTAGGCCAACATGATAACATTGTTACTGCCTACAGTGCATGCTTCCTATTTGGTTTTCTGCACACGGTCAGCACAATTTAATCCGGAAAGGTTTGCTATTGTATTTTTCACAATAAAGTGTATTGTTGTTCCGTTATGCCAAGTGCAAGTGTTTTCATGTCACTGCTCACGTGTCCTGTCAACACCTGAAGGGAAAACAAGCATGTCATCTTATGGGTGTTGTGTTGCTTTTAAGTCCATTATTTTGGGAATGTGTTGAGTTTGCACCGTTCTTGATACATTTCCTGCAAGAAAATAAAGAAAATCTCACTTTAATTGCAACAAGAATATTTTCCACAAGCCAAAAACTATTAAACTGACCGAAAATGTAATTTAAATAGCTTTCAGCAGCTCATTAAAGGACACTTTGCATTACATATTTTAAAACCAGTATGTTTGGTGTGAAGTAAAAGCATTTGTATTCACTCCAAGCACCCCCCTAATGCACATGATGTTATATATTACACTGCACTGTAGTATCTTTGGCCTGAATGACTAACATGAGTCAAATTCTTCCTTCAACACTTCTACAGTGGAGGAATGTTACCCATAAGTCACTGCAGGATGAGTGCGGGAAGCAGAGTTTAATTTAATGTATGCAGCTACATTAGATTTATTTCCCTAGATTGAATGAATGTACTGTTTGCTCTGCACTCACATGGTTTTGTTGTAAATAGATTAAGTTGAATTAAAATGTCTGTGGTGGCTGCAGGGATGCCTGTCATTCTTCTGTGAGCCTACACTTCATCATGTTGCAGTGAGAATATGTGAGGGCATTGTGCAACAGCGAGACGACATATTTATCTTTCTCTTGATCATTGATCTGTCCGCCAGTGCCATCTTTAACCATCGCTCACTTCCTCTTTTCCTCTTTTCCTTCTTTACCGCTGCCACTTCCCTTTTCTTTCAGTCCCCATCCTTCCCTTTCTTTAAAAGTCTCTCGAACACACACGAAAAGAGACGCACATGAACTGAAGTTTTGTCTATTTCCCTTTCTTGTATTTCCTGCATTGACCACAGCAAACAACCAGCTTCAACCAGTGCTGAATGTGTGCATTGCAACCATGCGATTGTATCTTTATCATGCAATGCAAACCATTATGTTCTGCAAACCCGTCACCACTTGCATTAACTCTTCTCCTCTTCCTCTTTTTCCTCCGTCTGTGCAGAAGATGAAGACTTTGGCCCAGAGACGACAGTCGGCTCCCTCGCTGGTCATCAGCAAAGCACTTACCAGATCCAGAAGCACATCCAGGTATGATCGCACGCACGCACGCACGCACGCACGCACGCACGCACGCACGCACGCACGCACGCGCGCGCACGCACGCACGCACGCACGCACGCACGCACGCACACGCACACACTGTTGGCTGGAGTCAAACACTCTCTGGGAAAATACCGAATATATAAAAGGGTTCAGATTTAAAGTTCAGCTTATACATTTTTACAAGATTCAGATAGTTTCCCACATCGCCATAAATTCTTCTCTTGGCCTCCCAGATTCATTCATAGCTCAGAAAGGGTTTAAATGCTTACTTCTCCCAGAGCTATCAGGCCTTTCATCGCCCTTGTATCGCACAAATCGCTTCCTCTTCCTTTAACAGGGTCGGAAATAAGCCATTACAAACCCCTCGGGGACGGCATTTATACACAGGAATCTTTGTGTCGTGTATCTTAGCGGGTGCCTGCTTTTTGGGGGCAGATTTTAGATGGGGAAACAACAATTTAGGGACTGTAAGAGCATTCAATGTTTGGTAAAATTGTGAAGAAAAGCCACTTTAAACTCAATCTAGAACTGCCACAAATGAAGTGCATCAGCATCCCTGAAGGAATGCATGGAGTCCCTCGTGGGTGCAGGCTGAAAACCTCAAAATGCTTCTCAAGGGTTTAAAATATAGGGTTTTATGCCATCATAATTTCTCTAATGAGAACATGCAGGGTGATGAAAGTGACATGTTTATAATGTGCGAGCTAGAGGCCGCTTTAGTGTTCAAGCTGAGCTGCATTATGCTGAACTGTGAAACTGAAGCGTTGAGGGAAACACTCCACAATGTTAAAGGGTCGTTGCTCTCGGGGTGTTTGTCAGGTGCGAAAGAAAGACTTCTCACATATTCAGTTTGTAGTCATAGACGAAGGGCAAGACAGACTGGCTGTTGAGCGAAAGTCACTTGGTCGTGTGTGTGTGTGTGTGTGTGTGTGTGTGTCAAGTCTCAGGAGTTATGGAGCCAGGGCTTGACACTCTCAGCTGTCACCCTTGACGTTTGACCTCATCAGGCGGTGTAGGGGCCAGTGGGGGTCACCTGGGGTCAACACCTCGCATGGCAGTGAGTGTGTGAGGTGCTCATTAATGTCCGGATGTGGACATGTGGTAGTGCAGGGGGCGTTGCCAGGGGAGAGATGTGAAATGATTGTGGTCAGGTGACTCACAGAAGGTGAAGGTGGAAGGTCATGGTGGAGATGATTGTGAATTCCATTTGGGTATTTTACCTTCTATAGTTTTTTAGAATAAATAATTGTGATCTCTCTCAGTTTAAGCATTGATTTAGCAAGGTGTGCATACCTAATAGTCAGATTGCAGGGCATGTAATGTCAGTAACGTAAGGGAATTCAACTCTTATATTGTAATATCATACTATTGTGGTGCTTTATACAAAAGGAAAACTTGCACAGGTCTCCTTTCCATGAATTTCTGTGGGAGAGAAACTCACTCTGGAGGGAATACATGGATTTGAGCCTTTCCAGACCATATACATGCACCAAAACCTATATAACTCACTACAGGAGAGGGAAACTCCCTAAAAGCACAATAGGGCCCGTTTTAAAGCTTTCAGATCATCTCCATGTTTTGGTTACTGTTGTAGAACTATAACACCCTAAAGTATTATAATGAGAGTTTATTGGATACATCAGTTCTGCCAGCAGTACTTGGCAGTGGTTTAGGCATATTTTTCATCACCCAATATACTTTAATTCCAATTTTGAAGTTCTTATTTGATGACCTTATTCATCATAAAGTTGGATTACTGTAGCTGGGAGTTTAAATTGAATGCCTGAGAGTTGAGTTGAGAGTTGTTCTCCTTTCATATATCTTTAAAGAGACTCTGTCTTTTGCTTCCTCTGCCCTGCATTTCCCATCAGGCCAAGAGGTGCTGAAAGGCTCTCTGGCCTTCAGCTCAGTGTCTTACATCACCTCCACACACTCTCACTCTCACACACACACACACACACACACACACACACACACACACACACACACACACACACACACACACACACACACACCACACACACACACACACACACACACACACACACACACACACACACACACACACACACACACACACACACACACACACACACACACACACACACACACACACACACACACACACACACACACACACACACTTCATCCAGCAGAAGTCTAACAGCCTCCAGGCTTACAGTATTAGGGGTTGAAGCTGAAGTGTAGGCCCCCTCCTCCTCCAGCAATGAAATCTATACTGCAGGGAGGAAGGTGGCTGCACCATAAAGCATAAACACATGTGATTGGCTGACTGCCCTGACCTCTCACTCAATATCAGCCATTGTGTCACTACAAGGCGACACGTACAGCCATTCCTCTTGGTCCCAAGTACACGGACACATATTAGTAATCTCGTGAAGATATAACTGTGTTTATTCAACCACTTTAATTAACCTGAAACCCGAGTCCTCACCTGCTCTTAGAAAAGGAAAGAATATGTCTTAGTTGGGGTGATTTATGTGAGATTTCTTTGGTTGTTTAAGGACATTTCTCGTCCACATACAGTACAAGAACACATTTCCTGGTTTTAATAAAGAGCTCATGCTAAGGACATCATGCCCCCAAACTCCCAAGCCAATTTCAATATTCTGACCTCATCCTGTGTGGGGTTTTCCCTGTATGCATATGCGTGTGTTTCCCTATAGAGAGCATTGTGTGTCGGGCCAGGGGTGACATTATAGTTTGTCTATGTAAATGATCTGGCTGTGAGTCAGGTGGAAACAGGAGACAGAAGGTTGAAGCTTGATTTAAGAGATCTGGTAGTCTGCTTTATGTTTCCTACTTCATTGTTTCTACATTTGTATAGGTCTGTCTCCTGTCAACCACTCAGTGTAGGCAGAGGGATGAAATCTACTTTGGATTTTCCATAAAAGTTATGCATCATTTGAAATTCACTGTTTGTAATAGTGAATTCATAGACCACCTGTCTCTGCAGATCCCCTTAGGTCATCAGATATGTATTTGATAGGCTTTGAAGCTGTTTCCGGTGATGAACAAACGGTCCACTGTGGATTTAGGAGATGGTACGGACCCGGGTGTGCATGCTAACATCTTTTGTTCTCTCTCTAGCACACACACACACTGCGTTGTCAATAGATGCTTGTCAGGAAAGCCTTTACCTCACAGACAGAAAGAGGTCAACCTACTGGTGACGCAAACCTCCTCATGCAGAAGTAAACACGTACAAGTTCACCGGGGGACTCGCAAATAGAATAGACACATCTTCTCACATTCTCTTCCTACAAATGCTCCTGGACACACACTTTTAAACACACACATCTTTAGTAAATCACTGTCACATCTCTGACTCGCCTCCTTTATGGCGATTTAACCCAGTCAGATGAACGTCAGCTTTTGTTTCTGTACTCAGATCTTCTTAGTCTGACTTGGATTGATTGAAAATAAACGTAAAATGTGCGGTCTTAGAGTCAGATTTTCTATTAGAGGACAATCATTCGCAGACAAACTGAGTATACAGATACTAAAACACAAATAAACAAACCACATACAGACAAGAGTCCTTCTCTGTGTTGTTCAAAAGCGGAGCAGATGGACACTTATGTAATCGAGTCAATACTGCCCTCAGGGAGTCAGTGTGCTCGATCAGTATTGACCATTTCACAGCTGAGGTGGCGTTAACAGTTTAGTAAAATATTGATTTCTAATTATAATCATAAGGGCTTTAATTAATCCAAAAAGCAGAAGAAGAAAATGAGAGAAAGTGTGTTGAGAGATGAAAGTGTTATGATCATGTCGGCAAAGAAAAACAAGATAACCATGGACGGAGAGGAGATGAGAAAGTTTCAGCTGTTTTTCCAGCTGTTGTCCTCTGTGTGTGTGTGTGTGTGTGTGTGTGTGTGTGTGTGTGTGTGTGTGTGTGTGTGTGTGTGTGTGTGTGTGTGTGTGTGTGTGTGTGTGTGTGTGTGTGTGTGTGTGTGTGTGTGTGTGTGTGTGTGTGTGTGTGTGTGTGTGCCATGACGAAGACTTTGCGTGTTGTTCTATACAAGATTCAAGCACTCCCTGAATCAGAGGAGTGAATGATGGTTGCTGGAGATTTATTTGGACAGTCGAGGATATTTTTAAATGTATTTTTATAGTTCATACTGTTGGTACATTTGCCATCATTTCGAAAACTTAATCTATGCCGCTTATACCTGGTTGTATATTATAATTGTGTGAGACTGTAGCTTTACATTTTGATGGTGTTCATATTCGAACTCCTCCAGTCTGTATTGTGATTCTGCTTTCGGGTCGAATGATAGAGAGCCGTCTAGGTTGTTACGGAAATGGTCTTTTCTCTTGTTTCTTGTGTTAAATATGTGTCCTTGTTGATGTTGCAAATGAAGATGCAAGTAAAATATCAGGCTTTATCTGACAACAAAATATCATCCCATCATCAATTTGTGTTTTCCGGCTGTTTAAATCAGACGTGTCATCTTGCCCTACTTTGTGATCTCTTCCTAATCAACCTTTTATATACAAATCATGTCCGGTGCAGTTTAATTATTCATGCTGAGACATTAGTATGCGTCGTCGTGTGGTTCATTGTACACCGGCCTCTCATTGTGTTTCAGAAAGTCAACAGTTCTCCTCACACGCTGCCGTGCCTCCACAAAGGTGGCCATGTACGACGGGCCGGCTAAGGACTCAATTTATCAACATCACATGATGTACAATGGAGCCATTAGCTGCTCATCCGTCTGATTCAAAGGGCGGCCGGCTCAGCTGTCAATCTCTCATTCAGGAGGGAGGGTATGTGGTGTGAATACGGAAGATGTTGTCTTTTTATGGGGGGCAGAGAGATGTGAAAGGGGCTTTAGAGGAAGGTTGGACCGTTTGTGTTGGTGTGTGCGAGTGTGGGCTCCTATGACAGGAGCATTTCCCTGATTTGAATGGACAATAGGAACATTTCAATGTGAAATTTGCACTGTGTTAATCCCACTGCAACTTAATCAAGCAGCCCAAAATCCTCCAAACGTCCCTCTGGGGTGGTCCTTTACCCCGGTGCCATCGTGTTGCAGAGGCATTTGGCAAGACTTTGAGAGAGTAGTTACTCCAATAGTGAGAGAGCCACTGGACGCTGAGCTCAGATGCTCGGTGAGTCACATATCATTGACTAATTTGAAGCTTTATGAACCTTTTTGGAGAAATTTGGACAAAGAATAAACGGTCAAATACAGATGAATGTCACAGTATGGCACTAATCTGAAGGAATTGTTGTTCTGCTCCCTGACGAAGAGAAAAGCTTAATTTGTTGCAGTTAAATGGTGTATGAGTTACGTAAATGTTTTCAAAGTGGGGTCAAATCATTTCCCAGTAAACCACATGGGAAGTATTTTCTTTCCTCGTGGAACAATAGCTGATTGTTTTGCAACTGTAAGCTTTAAAGCCACATGGCGTCATGTCCTTAAGTATTGCTGACAAAAGGAATCAGACGTATCTTTCTTTGCTTCAACCGTCTCTGTCTCATTTCCAATACGTTTTAAACTCCCGCAGGGCGACGTGTCCCATCGAGTATCGAGGCTTAATTGGCTACATACATCTCTTTGAATTGAATTCTGTCAGACCCCCTTTTTTGGATTTATTTTTGGACGACACACAAAGAGGGACAGAAATGGAAGCACTCCAGCATAGCCTTCTGTTCTTCGTTAATTAATTACGTAACCAATCACTTGCAATGTATGAGAGGATCCAAGCCTTTTCTTTCTTCCCAGAAAAACTTGGACTGAATTCTTTGTTATGGGGTTACTCAGAGTATTGTGTGTGTGTGTGTGTGTTATGGATGTGCATGCGTAAGAGAAGTAAAACAGAAAGTAGAATATGTAATGGAGAGGGTGTGTACCTTCGTGAGAGAGCAGTAAGGGTGTGTGGATGAAAAAGGAACAGAAAGGTAGAGACGGAGATAGAAAAATGATGTGTGTGTTGTGTTTAAGGACCTTTTATCTGCTTGTGAAGGGTAAACAGGAAAGGATGGAGCCCTCAAACTACTTCCTCTTCCTTCACAAATTCCCCCTCTGTCTATCAGCGGCACACGTTGCAGCAAGGAAACAAGATAGACCATTTTAATTAAATCAAAAATCTAAGATATTTGTGTCTGTAGTAAAAACAAGGGAGTATTTCTCCAAAGTTCAGGAGGGAAAAACAAAAAGGATGATACAACAGTAAATCAAAAACAAGACAGACAATGTTTTTGGATGAATGGTTCATTTCAAAATAAAATGGCAGTTAACTTTGTCATTTATTCCGTTGATGCCGCCCGACAGAGCTTCCTCTAGTTTAATCTCAGCTCTTTGTGACTGTTTACATTCACAGAGCCATCTTTGTGTAGCTCCATGCAAATAATAACACATTTGCAGCCAAATGAGTGCACTAGTCAGAAAATCAAACATTTACTTGATTATGTGTGGTTCAAACTGTGAGGAACCAGTGATGTAAATACAGGAAATAACAAGGTAAATATTCCACTTATGGACTGTGGGATTTTGCTGCACAAGCTATTCGGACCTGTTGGCCTTTTTACAGCCTTTTCAAAGTTTGGTTCACCACAACATGGGCCTCGTTTTCTCTTTTTTTTGTTCCATGCTGCTGAATCGTATTACCACAGTGTGGAGGACATTGGAAAATCCCCGAGTGCTAATACGGGACAGGAAAAACACTGGACTGAATAAAGCTAAAACAAGATGTTTAAGGTTATTCAGGATTAAGTTACACCTTAGTCTTGCACTTTATAATACGTTCCCTCAATATTAACTGGAATTTATTTAGTTACTCACCTTTTCCAACATGTCTTGGTGATGACCTGCTGTTTTTATGCATATTCACTGGTTAGCAGCTCTCTTGTATAAAACTCAGTAGTTTTTGAGGTGTAGGTCTCTTCTCTCTTTCTCATTCTGTCTCTCTGTACGTCATTCCAGATGTTTTTAATCTGTATCTTCGTCCAGATTAAGCCTCACATCTTGTCCCTCTGTATCTCTTTTGTGCCAGTTTGTTTTAAGTTTCTCTCCCCCCATGCATGAATGAATACACTGTAAAGCCCCAGTTAAAAGGAACTTTGGGACTTGTAATATTTGCCCAGTAAAAATTAAATGTACCTGACTTGAATTTGAACTCAACCAACCACATCCAAAAGGTTTTTAGAGACACGCTTTTAAACGCATCCAGGCCACATGTTCCTTTGTGTCTAATAGTGTATTTCTTTCTTTTGTCTCTCCCCAGGGAAAACTGCTTGACGCCAGTCAGCCCGGAGTCCTGTCCCCTGGTCCAGGCCTTCCTGGCTGAGTGTCCACGCAGATTATTCTTGGGTCATATTCAAACGCAGCTGAAGACGGGCCTGCAGACCCAGGAGAGACACCTCTTCCTCTTCACCGACACGCTGCTCGTCGCCAAGGCAAAGTAAGTTTCCTTCTGTGCTGGAGGATGAAGCAGTGTGTGTTTATGTGGTTGTGTGAATGAGAGGGAATGCAGACACATAAACAGGAAAACACAGACTGAAGCTAATTAGAAAAACAAAGCACCAACCTTTCATAGTTGTGTCTCTAACAGAAATGGGCAAAACATGTGTAGAGTATGTAGTTCTATCCTATCTTTCTCCTAAAGTCTCCTTCCCTTACTCCCTTACTCCCCTGCTTCTTAAACTTCTCCCTCCCTTATTTTCTCCCCAGTATATAATTATTTCCTAGCCAATTAAATCCATATGAAGCCTGGCTCAGATCAAAGCCGCACTGGCCTACAGAATGGGGCTACCCACCCACAAACTGCCACACACACACTGCCACACACACGCATGTACGCACGCACGCACGCACGCACGCACGCACGCACACACACACACACACACACACACACACACACACACACACACACACACACACACACACACACACACACACACACACACACACACACACACACACACACACACTCAAAAATAGACCCTTAAATAGCACATTTATGTTTTTGAAGTCCACAAACACACACTTTCGTGCAGTTACGCACACACAGACGTGGACAAATTACTCATATCTTGTACTTAAGTAAAAGTAGAAGTACCAAAGTGTAGGCATACAGGGTTACAAGTGAAGGTCCTGCGATCAAAAGTAGAAAAGTATTAGGATCAACATATACTTAAAGTACTAAAAGTATTCGTTGTGCAGATTGGTCCATTCCAGAATAATATATATGATATGTTTTTATAATGATTGATCATGAAAGTGTTCTCAAAGTTGGTAAAGGTGCAGCTAGTTTGAATGACTTTGTATACTGCAGGGTAGCTTGTGGATTTTAGTCCAGGTGTGACTAAAGTCTTATTTGTGTGTTGATTATATTTCAGATCATTAATACAAATCTGTGAAGTAACTAAAGGTACTAAATATATGCAGTCGAGTAAAAGTACACGATTAACCCCTGAGTTGTGGTAGAAGTACAAAGTAGCAATACATTGAAATAGTCAAGTAAAGTACCAATTTGTTTTACTTAAGTACAGTACTTGAGTAAATCTATTTAGTAATCCTAGGAGTCATGTGACAGTGGGTGGAGCTGACCCCTGCAGCACAGAGACTATTCGCTATAATTGGCCATTACATTGTGGCTTAACACAGGGTGAGTTTGAGGAATGTGTGTGTGTGTGTGTGTGTGTGTGTGTGTGTTTGCGAGAGGGAAAAGTTAATTGATGTGTGTGTTTGTGTGCCTTTTTATATCTGTGTAATAGCAGGGAGAGTGTGTGTTTGTAATGCCACATGTGAGCATTTGTACTTGTGTCCCTCTATAATCAGGGATCTAGTGGTGTGTAAATACACTTTTACTGAGCATGCCTGTATTAAAATGCTGGAAATAGCTGCATCTTTTAATAATTCTAATCCATGTAAAGCTTTTTTGAAAGACTGACATACAGTATGTTAGTGGCTTGTGGAAGAATGATTCATGAAGAAATTAAAAGTTAGAGGATCCAAGTGGGTTCCTTGTGGAACCCCTAAATAAAGATGTTTTTTTTTTATGGGATGTTTTTAAAAAGGAAAGCTTTTGTGGGTTTCTTTTTGCAAAAAGGTCTTCTAAATATAATATTTTATTCATGCGTTGATCAACAGATAATTAATCCACATTCATTTTAATAACTCATCAATGATTTTAGGTATTTATAAAGCAACACAATTGTACTGGTTGTGTCATCTTAAATGTGAGGATGAAGATGTTTTTGCTTCATCTGTTTTTAAGTCACTATATTAAATTGAATATCTTTGAGGTTTTGGAATGTTGGTCACACAAACAAAAACTATATGGAGAGGTCAATGGGAGATGGGAGGCTGTGGCTCAGTGGTAGTGTGCTGAACTTAATGAGCTGAACTTTGAATCAGGGGATAGTAAGTTCGAGTCCCACTGCAGTCAGCATGTCGTTGTGTCCCTGAGACTCTTCACCCCAAATTGCTCCTGTGGGGATTGCCCACAGTACTGAATGTATGTAAGTCGCTTTGGATAAAAGCGTCTAACAAGTGACATGTTGACATCAATACTACATAATGTCAAGATTCGAATGTGACATTTTTGGCGTGATTTTCACTAGATATTTTCAGACTGAGACAGATTTATTTATTTATTGATTATAATGATGTGATGCATTACACTGTGTCATCTGCAGGTCTTCCACTCACTTCAAAGTGAAGGCCCAGGTCCGAGTGTGTGAGATGTGGACGGCCAGCTGCCTGGAGGAGGTGTGTGAGGGAAGCACCAACCCAGAGAGAAGCTTCGTCATGGGCTGGCCCACCTGCAACTGCGTGGCCTCCTTCAGGTACACACCTTCACATCAATACTACAAAATAGGCTAAAAACTGAAATGCCTGAACTTTTATTTCTATTGTTGAATACTATCTTAATTACGGTAACCTACAGTGGGGAAATTGTGCAAATACAAGGCAAAAAAGACGAGTAGACTAGCATATTAAATGAAGTACTAACTAAATAAAATACATTAAATAAGTCCAAGGTAAAATAAACGTAACACAAAAAGTAAGGAAATCTGTGTTTGGTAGATTATATCTTTGTTGTAACAATGCTTCCTGGCAATAAATCTTATACCGTTGGAAAGCCTGTTTTCTTACCTTTCAAATGGTGCCACATTTGTGACGAACATGCATTTGTGGGATGAGCAGCAGAGCTGAGTATGGGGTTTGCGCCCACGAAAAATGTGACAAATCTGTGTATAAGTAGCAGCATTGTTAAGTAATATAAGGAAATAGGAGCCAGTAATAACATCGATACATTGTTTTTCACAACAATAGAGTGACATCTTAATTTCCTCTTATATAACTTGGTTTATTATGTCTGCTGGCATTGCATGACAACTATTCTTGGCAGACATACACTGAACAAAAATATAAACGCCACACTTTTGTTTTTGCTCCCATTTTTCATGAGATGAACTCAAAGATCTAAAACATTTTCTATATACACAAAATAACCTTTTCTCTCAAATATTGTTCACAAATCTGAAAGAATCTGTGATAGTGAGCACTTCTCCTTTGCAGAGATAATCCATCCCACCTCACAGGTGTGGCATCAAGATGCTGATTAGACAGCATGATTATTGCACAGGTGTGCCTTAGGCTGGCCACAATAAAAGGCCACTCTGAAACGTGCAGTTTTGCTTTATTGGGGGGGTCTGGGGGGGTCCGAAAACCAGTCAGTATCTGGTGTGAGGGGTAGGGGTAGGGTTAGGGGTAGGGTTAGGGTAATGTTGTGAATCGAGTGGCCCATGGTGGTGGTGGGGTTATGGTATGGGACGACGAACACAGGATAAGCAATAATCATGCTGTCTAATCAGCATCTTGATATGCCACACCTGTGAGGTGGGATGGATTATCTCGACAAAGGAGAAGTGCTCACTATCACAGATTTGTTCAGATTTGTGAACAATATTTGAGAGAAATGGTTATTTTGTGTATATAGAACATGTTTTAGATCTTTGAGTTCATCTCATGAGAAATGGGAGCAAAAACAAAAGTGTTGCGTTTATATTTTTGTTCAGTGTACTAAACATATTTTCTAAGATGCCTCTCTGAGTCAATTCAAACAAGAGTACACTTTGTTCTGAGGTTTACATCGTAAAGGGAACTGATAACTGAACACGCCAACGCAAACTCCCTAAACCCTTTTGTGCAAACTGCAGTTAGACTGAAGCACATGCACGACATATACATTCATTTATTCTGGGCTATATCTTTGCAGCTTCCTCTTTGCCATACATGCATTCAAAGTCATTCACACTCATTGCATTTCGCATGAGAAAGAATCCAGTCGTAGCTCGGGGTGAAGTCTGCGGTTCAAACCAGGGGAAGTTACATAACAGAGAAAAACAGACAGTTGCTTTTTACATGATTTCCTCTGATTATGTTTTTTAATCCCCATATTTTATCCTCTTTAGCTCCGAAGAGCACAAGGACAAGTGGTTTGCACTCATCAAAAGGTAATTGGTTTTGACTCTGCAATGCTTTGTTTTGGTGCAGTAGTTCAGCTTTCAAATCACATTTTCCTTAAGGGGAGGAGAGATTTGATTAGGATGGAACAGAAATTATGTAAAAAGATCAATTTCCACATAAATGAAAATACACACAGTTCTCATAAATACATGCTTTTTACCCGAATGCATACATTAGTTTGACAGCTAGATTCATTTATAACTCCAACTGTCTGCCAACTATATAACAGTGCTGTTTTGGTCACATGATTTCATATCCAATGTAACAGTTATTGACCTCTTTCTTTGTGTTTCCCTACAGTCGGATACTTGAGGGAAAAGATAAGGACGACCCCAAGACCATCCCTCTGAAGATTTTTGCAAAGGATATTGGAAATTGTGCATATGTAAGCTTTTTTCTCTTTCCTTTGTGATTTTATTCCAAGTCCACATTAAGTGGATAATTAATGACCTCACCGGCAGTGCTGCTATTTATGTAACGCACAACCAACTACAAATGTCCCTAATGTGTCCACAACGTTTTCCAACAGGCCAAAACGCTTGCGGTCAGCCACACTGACAGCACCTCTGATGTCATCCGCATGGCTCTGCTGCAGTTTGGCATTTCGGTGAGTAAGGACCGCTGCTGATGCTCAACTGGATTACAAGTGACTGCGCTTAGATGTTATTTAAAGTAGCCTCGACCAGAGCTATTCATTTTGGCACGGTAGAAATAAGGTTTGGAATTGTTTTTAACTTTGTTTGGATGAAGGAATGTTTTCTTTGTACTGCCTTAAAGAAATGAATGTTGAGCACAGTACGAGTATGGACATAAAATAGGCTTTGTTTAACATCTACGTTTAATAGATGAAAGTATTCATTTCAGTCTGTCCTAACAAAGCGTGAAGCATGTTAACAAAGTAATGGCATTTTGACTTTTTCCCACGACTTATAATGTTTTAGAACAGTTTGTAACACAAGTTTTTTGGGGGAAATTTCACCAATTTTAGCCTTTCATTAATTACAATTTGCAAATACATCAGGATTGTTTGTAATATAAGCATTTTTAGTGGTTTTCCTTACATCAGACGTACTTCCTGTAGGTACCTTGACACAATCCGGAAAGACACAGACAAGTAATTTCATTAAAATGGAAGCATTATATATTGTTAATTCTGATTCTCCTTCTCTGGGTCTAGGGCTGCGAAAAAGACCACAGGTTGTGGGTGAGCTCCAGTAAGGACGACCCTCCGTACCCTCTCATTGGTGAGTCCCGTGACATGGATATTGTTATTTAATCATTCCCTTAAAAACACGATCAGACTATTTAAAAGGAAAATACTCCACTCACTATAGTCTATTTCCCTTTCCTTTAAGATGCTTTTCCGCCTCCAGTGGTGTAGGATTATAACACTTTGTATTCTCACAAATCTGCATGCATGCATCTTTTATAAATTCATTCAAGTTCAGCAAAAAACAACCTGTCTCATCTTTCTGTTGATGCTAAAAAAAACAGTCAGTACTAATGTAGAGATTACACACAGCGGGGGTTACTACAGCATCAGCAGTCCACCAACAACTGAACATCTGGAAGCATTTCACAGCAGTTAGTGACACATTGGTATTTAACCATATCTTTTGTTCTGTAGTTCCCACTGAATTCCCCAACAACCCGCTGATTCTTTTCTGCATGGAACACATTCTGATATCATTTTAAATCATATTTTCTTCCTTTTGTTACCATTGTTGTTTTCCACATTGAAAGTCAGGAAAAAAACACAACACAAAAACATCAACAAAAGTCTTAAATCACAATAATGCTGAAGTAAAAACCTAACCCGATATAAATCAATAATCATAATGATAATAAAACAATTATGATAATAACTCAAATATGACTTACATATTAAAAAAAGAAAAGTAAACTATAATAATAAATAAATATGAATGTTTCTAGATATTTAAAATCTACTTAACCTCACATTAATGCTTCAGACATATGCTCATGTTCCCATAAATCATCTTATTTCATTAATATTATACATATGTTCTCCCTTGACTCATGCACATACCGGACCCTCTAACCCCCGGACCCTGACCCTCTCTTTCAGGCCACGAGTTTCCCTTCAGCATTAAGATGAGCCACATTCGGGACGGGACGAGCAGCGTGGGGGGGGCAGGGAGGGATCCATCGACTCCCACAGACTCTCCAGGCGTTCTGCTGCTCGACCAGTGTCTCCCCCCCGACACCCAGTGCCAGTTCATCCTCAAACACAGCAAAGTGACCCCGGGACAGACTTCACTTATAGGTAAGACGGTCGGTCAATAATAATAATCCATTTTATTTATAAGCGCATTTTTCATTTGAGTAAACACAACTCAAAGTGCTACAGAGTAAAATGGTTGAGACAAAACAACAACAAAATAAAGTAAACAACAACATAAAAACAGTGACGTTTAGGCCGGCATGGCAACAATACTGCAGTTCTCTTTTGGAGGTCGACTGTTTTCCCAAGGCCACATGAGACATTTTTCCAAAGAAAGGAAATGTATTTCAGGAAAAGAACAGTAACGTATTCCAGTTGTGAAAGCAATTTGAACTTGTAGAGACGCGATCGAAGGGAGAAAGAGTTGAAACGAAACCGATGAATATTTATTCGTCATGTGAGATGCCAGAATTGTACAAGGCAAAAAAGGCCTTACATTTTTTTTTTAAACAAAAACCAAACCCTGGAATACTGAAGCCTACATGCTGGGTTTGTGGTCTTGTGTGAATAAAAAGACATTTCATTTTGTCTTCCTAAAAAAGAATGACCAAACTTCCTGTCCTCATTAAGTGCTGAAGAGGCCCTATTATGCTTATTGGGGGTTTCCCTTTCCTTTATATAGTTGCATGTAATTGGTCTGCAAAGACGCCAACGCATTGTACATGATGAAGGGCAGGACATCTCTAAGCGTCTGACCAATCACAGCAGAGCCGGCCAGTTAACCAATCAGAGCAGACTGGGCTCTGGTTTCAGACAGAGGGTGAAAAGAGGTGCTGCAACACAGGCAGTATGAGAACAATAAAGAGCTTTTTGAACATTAAAGCATGGAGACATGAAGTAGAGACACTACATACTGATATACACCTGAACATCAGCAGGAGAGGACTCTTTAAAGTAGAGACACTACATACTGATATACACCTGAACATCAGCAGGAGAGGACTCTTTAAAGTAGAGACACTACATACTGATACACAACCGAACATCAGCAGGAGAGGACTCTTTAAAGTAGAGACACTACATACTGAGACCTGAACATCAGCAGGAGAGGACTCTTTAAAGTAGAGACACTACATACTGATATACACCTGAACATCAGCAGAAGGACTCTTTTAAAGTAGAGACACTACATACTGATATACACCTGAACAACAGCAGAGAGGACTCTTTAAAGTAGAGACACTACATACTGATATACAACGTGAACATCAGCAGGAGAGGACTCTTTAAAGTAGAGACACTACATACTGATATACACCTGAACATCAGCAGGAGAGGACTCTTTAAAGTAGAGACACTACATACTGATATAACACCTCAACATCAGCAGAGAGGACTTCTTTAAGTAGAGACACTACATACTGATATACCACCTGAACATCAGCAGGAGAGGACTCTTTAAAGTAGAGACACTACATACTGATATACACCTGAACATCAGCAGGAGAGGACTCTTTAAAGTAGAGACACTACATACTGATATACACCTGAACATCAGCAGGAGAGGACTCTTTAAAGTAGAGACACTACATACTGATATGAACCTGAACATCAGCAGGAGAGGACTCTTTAAAGTAGAGACACTACATACTGATATACACCTGAACATCAGCAGGAGAGGACTCTTTAAAGTAGAGACACTACATACTGATATACACCTGAACATCAGCAGGAGAGGACTCTTTAAAGTAGAGACACTACATACTGATATACACCTGAACATCAGCAGGAGAGGACTCTTTAAAGTAGAGACACTACATACTGATATACACCTGAACATCAGCAGGAGAGGACTCTTTAAAGTAGAGACACTACATACTGATATGAACCTGAAAATGAGCAGAATATGTCCTTTTTTTTTTTTTTTTTAAATGTCAGCAATTGTGGTTTCAAAATCTGTGGGAACAAATTAGGCATAAAACTACTGTGACAGTATGTGTTGTTAAAAGAAATGTCATCAACATGCCAGTCAAGTTCTCAAATAGGTGGTTGGTCAGTGCCAGGAACCCGTTCTGTTTGAAACCACAAGAAGAAATATGAGGATACAGAAGTATTAATGCAGAACAGAAAGTTCTCTGTGACCTTCGTAAACATCTCACTTTGTTGGTGCTCATTTCTGTCGTGGTGTTGTTGTTGTGAGGATGAATCGGTTTGGGAAGAAGAGAAGGAGTCGAGGAGAATGGTGGGAAAGGAGATGTTAGCGGAGCAGGGGTTACAGCGGGGGTTAGGAGAGACACAGTGTCAGAACAAGAAAAACATCAGACAGACAAAGGGGAAGAGAGCCCAGAAGAGATGGATGAGGGTGAGAATAGGAAGGTGGAAAGGGAAAAGAGATGACACAGCTATTGAGTAAGTCTGAAGGCCAGCGGAGGTGAAGGAAAAAGAAACAGCAGAATGTAACAGATAAAGAGGGAATAATTCACAGAGGGACACGGAAAAGGGGACGTCAAAGGCGAGAGGGACAGAAGAATGTGAAAGAAAAACAAGAGGACAGGAACTAGGATGAGTAACGGGGGACCTGGGTGGAAAAAAAGGGGGTGAGCTTTAGAGGAAAACAAGTCAAGGAGAAAAAAGTGTGTGGAGGCTGCAGTTTGCCAACCACAAGCTTCGCCTCAGATTCCTTTGCTTCAAGCATAACAGCATCTTACGCAACCGCTCCATACCAGCCTGCCACCATAGAGGCCCTGATCGCTCACACCCGTCCCGAGAGCCAACCAACGTGTGTGTTTGTTGGGATGGAGCCATGGCAGGACCATTTATTCTCAAATAACCCGCAGTAAATGATCCCTTGAATGTTGCAAAAATAATGTAAAATAAATCCTTGGAGATGTTGTTTTCCAATTTGCTGCAAGATTGGTCAGTTTCAACATACTGCATGTGTGCCAGAGATTGAATTGAGTTATCTCCGCGGCTGTGACCAAATGTCCAAACACCCATAATTGACTGGAGGCAGAGCAAACAGTATGTCCCTTAGATTGACCCATTCGTCTTTAAAGAAGACATATTGTGCTCCTTTTTGGGTTCATATTTGTATTTGGTGTCTCTACTGGACATGTTTCCATGCTTTGATGTTCAAAAAGCTCTTTATTTTTCTCATACTGCCTGTATCTTTTCACCCTCTGTCTGAAACCAGAGCCCAGTCTGCTCTGATTGGTTAGCTGGCTGGCTCTGTTGTGATTGGTCACCCGCTTAGAGATGTCCCGCCCCTTAGACTATCAAGTGCGATGACTTGGAGCGCTAGCCAATAGAACAATTAATAGTAACCCCTTTTTCAGTTAACAATAGTTCTGAAATACAGTTTGACAAAAGCCTCCGTGCACAAGGAGGCGTGTGGCGCAGTGGGTTGTGTGTTGGTGTTGGGATCACCAACTCACAGGTTCAAACCCCACTGCAGTCAGCATGTCGTTGTGTCCCTGGGACACTTCACCCCAAATTGCTCCTGGGGGGATTGTCCACAGTATTGAGTATGTAAGCTTTGGATAAAAGCGTCTAACAAGTGACATGTAATGTAATGTAATGTGCATAAAACATCATATGGTACATAACAGTCATGAATGTGTGCTATGGACACATTTCAGCTGGTTCCAAAACAGTATTTTATTTCTATATCCAGTCCAACTCACAAACTTATTGCAAGAAATGTAATGTAAGATTGCGTCCACTCTGCTGCAGGAAGAGGTCCAAGATGTTCTCACTGTATTTGCTACAATGTCAGATTTCCAGCAGCCAAAAGTCTTCATGTCATGTGACTCACGATGGGAGGTTAATGTGACTCACGATGGGAGGTTAATGTGATTCACGATGGGAGGTTAATGTGATTCACGATGGGAGGTTAATGTAGAAAAACTGAGAAAGTTTGTTTATTTTTGGGGAGGAAGTTATAAAAAATAAAGAGGTCCATCAAATATTCCGATCTGGTATCTCCATCCTTGAGACAATGTTAATCAATTCTTTCTAAAACCATAAAAAAAGACATCAAGAGATTCTAGGATAATGTCAACAAGCAGTCCACTTCCTCCGTCCTCAAACTATTCCCTGATTAGAAAGCTGTAATGATGTAACGCCTGTTTTTTAGAGCCAGGTCATGTTTTTTTCCATGATGGCGAAGCCCGCTGTGAGCAGCCCAGTTATTCTGCTACTGTTGAACTTTGTTCCCGAGTGTATTTAGGCACGGCGCCACGACAGATCGTTAAATAATGAGTTCTTTGTGAAGAATGCCACATATTTAGATCGCTCTTTTGGGTCCTCCACCCACGGCAGGAATCCTTGTCAGAGTCCCACCCTTGGATTCCAGTCTTAATGTAATTATGTCAAGACTTCTGGTGTTGAAGTTGTTGCAATAAAATGTCACAGCATCGGCTCTTTAACATGTATTGCAGCCTGTGCAAACTTACAGACCTCACCAGTAGTTCAGACATGTGTTTTAGAGTAGTTTCAATTCAGAGTATAATTCAAGATTAGTTCTGTGATTGTCAATGTGTGTATTCGATCACTTTTCTACGGCGGCCGACAAGTGCAAACGCGCTATAAAACACATCCATTAGGAGAAACACGCTGCAGCTTCACAAACGAAGCAAATGTCAAAAACGAAAAATTGCCAAAACACACTAAATGTGCAAAATGTGCATTTAAGAAAACATGAAACTCCTCTAAAAAGTAAAGTGATGCAAACAACACAAAGTTGGTTAGTCTGTTGCATAATTGTGAGTGTTGTCAGTATATTTGATAACAGGTCAGCTAGCTAGTTTATAGCAGATTTCCAGTAAGATCAGAAGGAATTAACATTGTTAAAATGAGCCAATTCAACTTACATTTAGCACAAGGTGACATTTCCCCACCCATGTGAGAAAAGCAGTAAATCATCACATTTCAGACAGTGTCTTTAACGAGTCTGTTCCATAAAGCTGACACAGGTTTGCGTGCTTCATTATAAAATAAAGACAAACAGTAGATGTTTGTTTCACATTCTCCTTAACGCACCTTAGAGGCACGCATTGCAGACAGACAAACAGACACAGGTAGACAGTGTGACTTAGGAACACCGCTAAGCAAATGTTTAACAAGTGACACACAGTCACAAGTCTGCAGAGACACACAGAGCCCTATACATGCATGTGTAACACACACACACACACACACACACACACACACACACACACACACACACACACACACACACACACACACACACACACACACACACACACACACACACACACACACACACACACACACACACACACACACACACACACACACACACACACACACACACACACACACACCTTAAATGAAATGGTGCTCTTAGGTGGGGGCATGGCTACATATGTTTATCCCAAATTCTGAGTCAATGGTTCTTTCTTCCTCTGTCTTTCTGTCCCCGTCTTATTGGTGTCTTTCTCTATCCCACCTACATGTTTTAAGTGTGTGAATATTTTGTCAAAGTTTAGTGGACAGACCAAGCATTCATGAGCATGCTGAAAAAGTCTAAAATATGGGACACCTAGTCTTACTGCGAAACAATTCACCACCTACTCTAAGCTAACCTACTCTACTCTAAGCTAACCCCAGATCTCTAAAACGAAACCTTTACATTTGCAGTTTGGTAATCACCGAGCATTAGCGGACGTGGTGACTTCCACATGCATTACTCAAGCAGCAGCAATCTGATGGTGTCTGAAACCACCTCTTCCTCTTCTCCCCCCCACAGAGCCTGGTCAGCAGAAGTCCTTTAAGAGGAAGAGGTCTCTGATCAACTGGCCTTTCTGGAGAGGCTCCAACACACAGCTGGACGGCCTCCCCCTCTCCCCCACCTCCCTCTCCCCAACTCAGGGTCGTCTGTTCGGGCGCCCCCTGAGCTCCGTCTGCTCTCCAGACCACGGCCTGCCCAAGCCTGTCATGGTGAGTCGAGTCAGGGTCACGTGAGGCCAGAGGGAGAGGTCAGGGTCCCGTCTGGAGGGGTCAGAGTGTATTTAGGGAAAGGGAGATTTACTCAGATATTGTACTTGAGTGAAAGTAGAAGTACCAGAGAGTAGGAATACTGTGTTACAAGTAAAAGTTGACAGGAAAGAGGAAAAGCTTAACAGTTTCATGCTGACTTACTCCCAAGCACTCAGGAAAATGTGTGTAAATATTTGACCACTTAGAGGATTACGTCGCCATTAAAGGGTTCATTCTCCCAAGATAGCTTCAAATTCAATATCGCACATTAGACATTTTCTCAGTGTGCTTTGAAGTGTGTACAGCATATCATACTGTCTGTCCTTAGCAGAGGTGGAAGAAGTACTCAGTTATTGTACTTAAGTAAAAGTACCAGAGTGTAGGAATACTCTGTTACAAGAAAAAGTCCTGCATTCAAAATGTTACTCAAGTAAAAGTAGAGTCTCATCAAAATAAAGTTAAAGTACCAAATGTAAAAGTATTCATTGTGCAGATTGGTCCATTTTAGAATAATATATATGATATGTTTTATAATGATTGATCATTAAAGTGTTCTCCAAGCTGGTAAAGGTGCAGCTAGTTTGAATGACTTTGTATACTGCAGGGTAGCTTGTGGATTTACTCCAGGTGGAACTAAAGTCTGATTTAAGAGTTGATTTATATTTTTAATTATTAATACAAATCTGCTAGGTACAAAATAAATGTAGTGTACTTGAGTAAATGCACTTAGTTATTTCCCACCTCTATCTAGTCATATGGACAAGTAGAGGGTTTGCTTTCACTACTTTATGTAATTGCTAGATTACTGTTTTGTTGGTAATGACCCCTTAAATTAAAGAAATAATTGACAAACTTGGGTTGCATGAGAAGTGAAATCCCAATCTGTTGAATAAGCAATCCATTTTCTACTCTCAACAAAACATGTTTCCTCTCTGATCATGTGGTGAAACCTTTTAGAAAGAACCTCACTGAGTCTACATTGCTAGTTAGTTTCTGACTTGGTAATTGGCTCCTTGTTCCACAAAACTTTACATAATCCTCTGATTCTTGCAAGCAGTGGCGGTTCTAGACCAATTTGACTGGGGGGGCCACTGGGGGGCCAGTTATTTTCTGAGGGGGGCACAATAAATGCAGGACGAAAAAGAGAAATATACAGTATGAAGTAATTGCGCATAAAAAAACAATGCAATACAGTTATTGGTATTTGTTTCAGTACACTTATTTATTTCAGATAGATCTTATAGTTATTACTGTTAGCTTCAGCTTAAGTTATAGTGCAATGTTTGCACTAACACCATATTTATATAAAAATAAAGGCAATGAACAGTTACATCTCTACTTTACATAAGGGTGTCTGCACAATCTCACATTACAGCAACAAAATCCTGCGGTTTTTGGCAAACCGAGTACCAGAAAATATATATTTAAAAAAAAAAAAAAAAAACTTTTCATTGTTAGGGGGGGCCACAGGGGGGTCAGAGGTCAGTGTTAGGGGGCACTGGCCCCCCCTGGCCCCCCTAGAACCGCCCCTGCTTGCAAGTAAATACAACAAATCGCACACTCATGTCTCCAGTAATAATGCTCTAATAAAACCCATTTGATGGCAGAAATGAATTAAGATTAATTTTATTTGCACAAGAAAATATGATTCTAGGAAATCAAAAATTTAAAAACAAACATCAGGGTCTAAAAAGCAAAATTCACTTAGTCCGTAAATCCTTTAATTTCCTTTGGTTTAAAACATTGCTGGACTTTCTGAGCAAATAAGCCCTTGAGCATTACATGGTATTAGGAGCAATGAGCATTTGTGCTCTGAGAGTTGTTCGCTCAAGCTTTTGAGTTAAGAGCTATGTAGAGCTGCTAATTTCTCTGTCTTGTTCGAAAATATTCAGAACATTACTAAAAGGATGATGTGATCCCTGCAGGACATGTTGGTGTTCCTGTTCCTGGAGGGGCCGTACACACGGGGCATCTTCAGGAGGTCCGCCGGGGCCAAAGCCTGCCGGGAGCTGAGGGACCGAGTGGACAGTGGGAGCGAAGACCCCGAGATCACACACCAGTCTGTGTTCGTCATCGCTGCTGTCCTCAAGGTAATACACACACACACACACACACACACACACACACACACACACACACACACACACACACACACACACACACACACACACACACACACACACACACACACACACACACACACACACACACACACACACACACACACACACACACACACACACACACACACACACACACACACACACACACACACACTGCACTGCACTGGTTTGAAAGCAGACAACAGAGAGCAGGAGGAGCGACTGATGTGCGTCCAAAATCACAGAAGTCCAGACAGGATAATCTGTCTCTGCAGAGCTGCCAGGCAAACCCTACAAGGTGCCACATTGTTCAGCATCCACACACACACGCACGCACACACACACACGCACACACACGCACACACACACACAGCATGGGCTTCAACACAGCGCTGATTCATCTCACTGCCCTGCTGGACTTCACCTGGACACGGATTGTCCTTTGTTAAACAATTAGTGCATTGAAAGGACATTTCCTGATGCCAAAAACGAAATTGTTAAAGTTATTTCTCAAGTAAAACCCCAGGAAACTGAATACATGTTCTCAATTACTAACGGTATTTAGACAAGGTAAGATAACACTTTATTAATCCCTGCAGGGAAATGCAGGTGTCAAAGCAGCTACAGCTACTGTATGAGAGTGAAATATAGGATAGGATAGGTAATTATGAGATAATAAGAATACAAATGTACTTGAAAATAAATATATCAACAATAGGATTAGGTTAAACAGAGTTCCTGAAATGAAAATATTTGAATATATATGAATCTTTTTTGGGTCATACCCTCAGGATGAACTATATGTTTGCCCTAGTTTCCATATGCTTTTGACAGCATGCTTTCTTCCCTTTTTGACCTTATAGCCTTGATGGCTATTTTTGTGAATTCCTCGAGGTGCTTATGGACCAGATGGCCTAATTTCTGTGGCACTTAAAACATAGATGTAACATTGCTTTAGGTACATCTGAACTTGTGTTCATGTACTCAAGGAAGGTTGCTCTGATTGTAGCATGAATTAAGGAGGAAATAAACCAGCAGTATGTAGGTCTTCTATATATAATGTTCACATGTAAAGATGCAAGATGTGCAAAGGCAAGGCAGGCAATGCATTTGAGACTAAGTGATTACCTCAGTTCTTGATAATTGATCTCGAAATCTCTTTTTATGTTTGCATCCAGGACTTCCTGAGAAACATCCCGGGCAGCCTGCTGTGTGTGGATCTGTACGAGCAGTGGATGGATGTGATGGAGGGGGAGGCGGGAGAGGAGAGGACACAAGCTGTCCAAAGGTAAGATCTCTTCTGGATGCACATTCTGATGCTTATTCAAAGTTCAATACACCAAATAATACTGTGTTTTATGTCGAGCACAAACGGACACAACAAGTCATACAGACGTGCGTTATTTGTGACAAGTTAAATGAATAAATGCGGCTTTTCCTTTCAATTACACACTGCTTTTTCTAGAGGGGAACAGAAAGACAGGGAAAGAGGACAAGTCAGTTCCAGATGTAACAAGCTGCATTCCTTTTGCTTAGGAAAACAAAAAACAAGTAACATTAAAGCAACTTTGAAAAAGTGTGTGGAGAAATTCCTGTGGAGACCAGCCAACACACACACACACACACACACACACACACACACACACACACACACACACACACACACACACACACACACACACACACACATACACACACACACACACACACACACACACACACACACACACACACACACACACACACACACACACACACACACACACACACACCACACACACACCACACACACACACACACACACACACACACACACACACACACAGTGAGAAGTGTTTGAGGATCGCTCTAGTCATTACATTCCCATGTATTACATCTCGTACCATCTTAACCTTCTCTCCTTACTTTCTGTCCTTACTTCCTTTCCTTTCCTTCTCCCCTTAAGGTTGCTGCAGCTCCTGCCCAGCGACAACCTGCTGCTGCTGCGTCATGTGATCGCCGTGCTGCACTGTATCCAAGGCAACGCCCACGACAACCAGATGAACGCCTTCAACCTGTCCGTCTGCATCGCTCCCAGCATGCTTGGGGCTCCAGCGCCGAGCACCCCCGAGATGGAGGGGGAGGGCACCAAAAAGGTGAGGAGGAACACACACACACACAATCTGCCGAACGAGTACTTTTACTTTTGGTACTTTCAGTATATTTTGATGGTAATACCTTTTTACTTTTACTTGTGACAAAGTATTCCTACACTCTGGTACTTCTACGTACTTAAGTACAAGATCTGAGTACTTCTACACCCTCTGCTAAGGACAGACAGTATTGCATGCTGTACAAACTGCAACGCACCCTGAGAAATATGAAATATGTGATATTAGGCTATATAAATACAATTAGAATTTAAAGCTATCTGCATGGTTAGCACCAGAGGTACGCAGAAAGCATGTTTTCATCGTAAATTGGAAGAACTAACCCTTTAATGGCGACGTAATCCTCTAAGTGGTAAACTAGTTACACACATTTCCCTGTGTGCTTGGGAGTAAGTCAGCATTAAACTGTTAAGCTTTTCCTTTTTCCTGTCAAGTCTTGCTCTAATCTCAGTGATTTTAAGCTCAGCAGAGTTAAAGAATGTGTGATTCTAGCTCAGGGGTGATCATCAGCGTGTGAACGTGACTGAGTATGTGTGTGTGATGTGTTGAATGTGTGTGTGTTGGGTCAGCTCCTGCGTGGAGGTCAGCGCTCAGATTCACGGTGCTGACACACAGCTTTCAGGCTGAATGTGTGTGCGTGTGAATACGTTCGTGTGCACACACGGTATACCTGTGTCAGGGAATGTGTGTCTGGTCTCTCACACACACACACACACACACACACACACACACACACACACACACACACACACACACACACACACACACACACACACACACACACACACACACACACACACACACACACACACCACGCTAAGTACACACTCATGCTGAGGCAGCTTGCTTCTATTATTCCATTGAAATGTTAAATTCCTCAGTTTACACACGGTCTCAGCAAGCCTCTCTGACACACAAATACACGCACACACACAGTTACTCACACACACACCTGTAGCACCTCAGTGTATTCAAGAAGTTCTTCAGTTGGATATTTTTGTATCTACGCTTTCGTTCATAGAGCTACAAAAGATTATGATCACCGCTCAATGTGTTGTTTAGCTTAGCATAAGAAACAAGGGTAAGCTAGCCTTAATCTGTCCAAAGGCAAGACATCTGATTGCTGGTCTCAACAAAAATGACAAATGGTCAAGCTGTATCCCATTTGGGGGAAAAGAGAAGCTGCAGCACAGGCAGTATGAGAACAAAGCACTTTTTGAACATTAAAGCATGGAGACATGTCCCAGAAGTGGCGCAAAATGAGAATAATATGGCTCCTTTAAAACATAACTTAGCGTTTGTGACCAGGAGATGTGTTTAACTGGAGTTAAAATAGTCGTTTTCAGTGGTCTTTTATTCTTATTTTGTATTTTTGTGAACTAAAGTTAACTCAAAAGTGAAGCAACCTTTCCTCCATCATTCATTCTCCATCATATCTTGGCAAGCAGGGCTAACTAAAAAGGACTTAATTCCTCACCAGTGGCTGCAGCCAAAGCCCACAGCGGAAGCCCCCCTGCCCATTATGTTGTCACTAAGACATACAAAGCATCATAATCGTTTTGAAATATGTGGTCTTTCTGGAAAGTTACAGTATTGGAGTTGCACACTATCTCTGTGGGTGGCTGGTTTGCTTATCTTAGAAATGTGAATGTGTGTACTCTGAGGTGGTTGTGGTTCATTGAGAAAACATTCAAAGAATTTCCTACAGAGTCACGGGACTAAGTGTGTGTTTTAGTGGAAGCAAATATGTTACTGAAAACCCTCACACATTTCAGCACAAATACCAGCACTTCCCACAAATACCTAAATATCTCTTTCATAAATACTCCCCTGATAACACTTTCCCTCCCACACGGCATGTTTGTGTGTGCTGCCTGAGCGTTGGCAGCCTTTTTCTGAAAAAACCCAACTAGATTTCAACATTTCCCTCCTTGCGGTCATACTGTCGGCCAACGCAAACCAGCGAGGCTCCTGGCTGTTTGATGGCCGGTTTCCAACTTTGTGTGAAGACACGTGAACGCTCGGTTTAAGCCAATTCAGTTTAGTCTCCGTTTCCCTCCTTCTTTTCTGCAGCTTATGATTTAAATGTTTTTGGCTTAGCTGTGGAGGAGGTAAATACAGCTTTAGCTTGAGTAGTACTTTAGATGGAGACAGAGAGACAAATCATTCAAAAGAAGGTTTGTTTTTCTCTGGAGCCAGTTTGTTTTCTCTGACTCTTCTATAGTAGAAGAAACATATATTTGTTTTCTGTCTGTTAGATGTTGACTGAAGACCTTGGAAATACTCAGACATGAACCACTCACACACATCTGTCACACATAAGTCCATTCCACTGGTTGGTGGTGGCGAAGTCGATAGGGACTTGGCTTGGTAACTGGAAAGTCACCAGTTCAAGTCCCGGAAAAACCAAGTGCTACCGAGGTGTCCCTGAGCAAGGCACCGTTCCCCACACTGCTCCCTGGGCGCCGTTCAAAATGGCAGCACACTGCTCCTACTAGGATGGGTCAAATGCAGAGAAACAATTTCCCCACGAGGGATTAATAAAAGTCCATCTTATCCCAACCTCCTTTTTTACATTACATTTAGCTGACGCTTTTATCCAAAGCGACTTACAATAAGTACATTCGACCAGGAAGACACAACCTTGAAGAAAACAGAATCATATAAGTATATCAGGTTTCATAGAGCCAAACATTTCAAGTGCTACTCAACTGGCTTTAGGTAATCCAGTCCTTTATTCGTATAAAAGTGCTTCGTTAATCGTTCTAACGCTCGAAGTGGAGTCGAAAGAGATGAGTTTTCAGTTTGCGCCGGAAGATGTGCAAGCTATCTGCCGTCCTGATGTCAATGGGGAGCTCATTCCACCATCTTGGAGCCAGGATAGCAAACCCACGTGTTTTCGCCGATGGGAACTTGGGTCCCCCTCGCAGCGAGGGCGCAACGAGTCGTTTGGCTGATGCAGAGCGTAGTGCACGCGCTGGGGTGTACGGTTTAACCATGTCCTGGATGTAGGAAGGGCCAGATCCATTCGCAGCATGGTAAGCAAGTACCAGTGTCTTGAAGTGGATTCTAGCAGTTACCGGAAGCCAGTGAAGGGAGCGGAGGAGCGGAGTGGTGTGGGAGAATTTAGGAAGGTTGAAAACCAGACGAGCCGCTGCATTCTGGATGAGCTGCAGAGATCGGATTTCATACGATATACACACATATTCTATGAATTGGCAGACATTTAGAAGTTGATAGAGAGTTTAGGATAACATCCCATTGGGTAAAAGAAGAAGAAGCTGTTCTGAATGTGCTGTTGATGGATGAGTGAAAGGATGCCTGCAGGCTCTTTGTAACTGTGTGTCACGTAGCAGAGTGACGGGGAGGAATGCTAACTGAGTGATGAAGGAGGACAGAGAGCCTTATTGAAAGAGAGTGTTACTGTAGATAAGAAAATATGAAATCAAGAGAGAGACTTTGAAAGAAAAACCTGGAACATCTGATGGGGGCTAAAGATTGACGGTGGTCAAAACAATAGACAAATTACTAAAATAATTGTCGTAACAGCTAACGCCAGGTTTTAAGACTCTACCCAAGGATAATAATTCATCTGAACAACTACGATGTAATGCAACTTGATTTTTTGTTTTTTAATGGACTTTTGTCTTGACATTTTTCTTTTAGACTTGTATGCAAGTTATGTGTGTTGTTTTATATGTTTTGTTTTGATTAGAACCAAGGATGTATAGATATATAACTTATTGGTAGATAATGAGGATCCAAAATAACAATATAGAAATATATATTCTACTTCCTTTAAACATTTTTTTATTTGTTGTTGTCAACATTCAGCATGGAAAGCATATAAGAAAGCATATTTGTCATGAACTTAACTTATATGCTAGACCCTGTTTTAAGACCTATTGGTGTTGAAAATGACAGAAGCAGAACGAAAGCCTTTCATGAGAGAACTGAGATTTCCTTTTCGCCTGGGTGTGTCTCGGGAGCAGTGTGCCTCTTTAAGTCGGACTAACCAACATGCACACTATATATCCCCTGTAATTATGGATTGATTAACACACACTTACTTTAAAATGCCTGTCGGGTGATGTGCTGTTCTTCAGGAACCAGGAATGTCATTGTGCGCTGATGACAGATGTCACAGTGGCAGCAGTATCTATGGGTAACAATATCTCACCTGTTATCACAAACAGGTTTTTCACACCCAAAGATAATTGGTTACATTCAACCTCCCCTGAAGCGAATCACTGAAATTCCTCCATGTTTTGTTTCTTATTGGTATCTGAAGTCGGATAGTGACAATTATGTATATTAAGATGTGCCTGTTATATAGGTTTTTGTGCAAAGGCTAAAATCCCAAAGTTCACAAGTCACAAAATACGAATATGAGCCTCAGAATGAGCGTAATAATGCCCCTTTAAAAGTGTTGGAGGCAGTGATGAATGTTACAGAGAGATGAGACATGTGTACATTAGGGCTGCACGATTTTGGGAAAAAATCTAATTGCGATTTTTCTGACAAATATTGCGATTGCGATTCGATTGTGATATTTCTTTTTAAGCGACCCAACGGAAGTTTATTGTAAAATGCGGCCATAATCTCCGGCTAGGAAGGTCGCTATCAACAGTGCTCCCGTCTCTAGCACCCCCGCAGCCCGAGCTACGAGTGAAAGAACTAAACTTACATGAAACTTCCGTTGGGTTGCTTTAAAGTCAAGCTTCAGTTTAAGATTCACCCTGTAATAGAAACATGTGATGGAGCATTACTAACCTGACTCAGATGGTTCACTAAACCATCTAGGAAAGCTCCATTGGAAGCGATTTGGAAAGGGCAGGCACTTTCAAAAGCACTTGGCAGGTGATTGGATCAAAGTAAAAAAAAATCGCAGGCTTTGCGATTTCATAATCGCATCATTTCAAATCGCGATTTCGATTTAAAATCGATTAATCGTTCAGCCCTAGTGTGCATGCATTTGCTTCTTATGTAAGTGAAACTGCAGGATATGGACAGAAGAGCTGAGAATAACCCTAATCCAAGTAATAAATGTGTCATCAGGCTTTCGCACAGCAGTCAGTAGCACAAGTGGTATTTAAAGAACAATCGTGGGGATAAAGCCTGGAGGTTAATGTTGCGTTTGCTCTCTGGTTACAGCCATGACGGATTAACTTCCCCTGAATACTAAAATAAGGACTCATTAAGTTATGTAATAGCTCTCATCTCCCATCATCTGTCAGGTCAAATGTTTCTTTCATATTTGAATCCCCAATCTGGTCCATTATTGGACCTGGGAAGTATTTTTAGTCTTCAAATGTGACCTAAAACTACAGTGCACTGAACTGACTTCAACCCGTTTTTATTATAAATCAACTTGTTTGAAGCTAGAATAAAGAAAATTGCACGTAGTTCTTTAAAAAATAGTGAAACAAATTGATTTTAGTCGTAAAAGCTTTATTATTTGAGCCACTTTGCTGTCTTTTAGAAATGAAGACCTTTTATAACTTGAAAATAAGCAGAAACAACATGTTTTCCTCTGAACACTGAGTCATACAACACATATGGACGCCACGCTGTACAGCTGTACCACACACATCTGGCCCAGCAAACACACAAACAGTTAGGCCCTGAAAAGTGTGTTTTGTCTCCAGTGTGTTTTCCAAAGTGTCGCAGTAACGCAGCGATGGCGATGTCATTTATTAAACTCAACCGACAGATTTGAGTGGAAACTTCAAGTCAAGGAGGATATGACTCTGAGTGGCCCGGCGACTATTTGTGTCGTAGCGCGTCATGTGTTTAGTCATTTTTTGGTCTGTTTTGTTTAAAACATGGTGCTTTCCGCCAAGTAAAGTGATTTGTTTGAGGACAGGTTCCAACTGTGGATCATTTCCTGAAAGCACAGACATTGTCGGTATGTTTTACTTGAACTGACCCTTTAAAAAAAGCCATTTAAAAAGTGTCCTGATCCCTTAATAAGATAAGATGAGCGTGAAAAAAAACAGTACAGCAAAGATTCACACAGATCAATAAAATCTATAATAAATAACATAAAATCAAGGAAATAATGATAATAATAATAAAAGACTATGAAAATAGGAGATGAATAAAAATAAGAGTAAAATAACTGTCAGCATATATACATATTTGGTCTTCATCTAAGTTATAAAGTGCGGAATAGGTTAAAGTGACAAGTTAACATGGGTTGTGGAAACAGTGTATATTTATGACCAATGGCATTTTTGCGGGGATTGCGTGTATTTGATCTTACATAGGATTTAGTAACATTCATCATCTTATAAGACATGATACGTTTTAGAAAAGCTACTGTTATAAACATTGGATATGTGTCTCTTGGTCATTCAATAAACATTTGAACAAGTGATAATCAAAGCTAATACAGTTATTATCATCATCAGGACATTGTCCAGGAGCGGGAAGCAGGATTTCGTTTTCTCAGTGCTGAGGAATGCAAATACTAAATCTGTGGAAACAAACAAAGCGGAACATTTCTCAGCATGATAATATGGGAAATAAACGCAGAAAATAACATAACTTTTGAATTAGTTTGGGGCTGAAATCACACAGTTATCCAAGTCATGATTCGAGCCTACAGAAAAAGCAACTACACATGTTTTTTTACGTTTTGCATCAGATCTACATTTGATCAATATCAAAATGCTCATCAGGGAGGGGGGGAGTGTGTGTGTGTGTGTGTGTGTGTGTGTGTGTGTGTGTGTGTGTGTGTGTGTGTGTGTGTGTGTGTGTGTGTGTTCCTTTTTGCTGAATTTCTGCAGATTTTTTGCTGGATCCCTGAGAAACTGCAAGAGCAAATGAAGCTCTGCATAAACAATAACCTTATTACACTTTCAGCCAACTGTTTAACAATGAAAATGAACGGTCAGCAGCTGCAGGGAAAGCAAAGAAAAGTCCAAAGTGTTTAGTCTCTAACCAGGCGCTGTTTCTCTCTGCAGGTGTGTGAGCTGGTCCGCCTCCTCATAGAGAACTGCACCATGGTGCTGGGAGAAGACGTGACCTCGCTGTTCAGGAGCTTCAGCCAGAAGAGCAGCAGCAGTGACCACGGCTCAGGTGAGACTGAGAGACAGAGGGGTGTGAAAGGAGATGAATAGGGAATGAATGAGTCTGGTAAATGTGTTGATGGAGGCCAAGTCTGCAGAAGGGGCTTTCTACAAAAATGCCCAGCTCCGCTCTATCATCACTTTACTGGCACTGTTGCACACATGTGGAGATGATGGATTACGAACAAAACAGCAACAAAGGAACATCTAAAAATGTGAACATTTTACAATATTTGCTTGATTAAGGGCGACTGTGGCTGCGAGGGAGTGCGGTCGTCTTCCAACCAGAAGGTTGTGGGTTCGATCCCAGCCCATGAAGTGAACATGTCGATGTGTCCTTGGGCAAGATACTTAACCCTGAGTTGCTCCCGATGGCATGGCCAACGCTGTGTGAATGTTAGGTCCTAGAGCAGGGATGGGCAACTTGGATGGTGGTGGGGGCCACATAATGTATGTACTGGCCATCAGGGGGCCGCAGATTCACTTGGAACACACACACACACACACACAAATTGCATGTATTGTATGTAATTGTAGTTGTCTAACTTGAAACTAGCTAAAACACTCTGCTGTTCCTCAGCGCCGCTCCCCTCCCTCCCTCCCGCTGAAATTATGAATGAAAAGTGTAGTAATCATAGATAACACGTCAGGGTCCGTGACAGTTTGTTTTCATCTGATTTCAAATAAACAAAGTCTTGGTTTTTAGAATATTAAACTTGTTTCGCCAAATTCAGATGATAAATACAGCTTTGAAGCTCGTAACGGCATAATTACAAGAGGCAATTTAACGTCACAGCAGGCATAACAACAGCCGGTGTTTCTTGTGAGTGTTTCCCCGGGAAACAAACACAATACACACAAATGCGTCACAGATTATTTTGCGGTATTTGAAATCATCTACGCAGCTCGCGACGTAACTAGGAGTCTAGTGGACGGTATCAGTACTACAAATAAAATTAAAATAAATATTTTTTTTTTTAATTAATTAGGTTGTTTATAAATTAATCTGAGGGCCGTAAAAAGAGGAGGTGTGGGCCGCCATTTGCCCATCCCTGTCCTAGAGTAAAGTACACTGCTCTGTATGAATGGGTGAATGACATGTAGTATGTAAAGCGCTTTGAGGGGTCTTAACGACTGGATAAAGCGCTATATAAGTCCAGTCCATTTACCATTTAACCACTTGATCATCAATCATGATTTAAAAAATATCGTGGGCACAAGATCGAAATAATATATATAATATTACATTATAAACACCAAGCTGCTACTAGAGGAAAACATATGTATTTGTGCACAAATAGGTCTGTGAAGCAAATATGCTTACCTGTAATATCTTCCATGTTGATATTATGTGCCTAACCCTAAAATGAGAAGCATAAATTAAGCAAGATTAAGACGGTAACAATGATTGATCAGAGGTGCTGATGGGGTTCAGGTCCTAATCGAACAGCTCCTTGACCGAAGGTGCTTTTTAACCGTCAACTCTTCTGTGTGTTGCACCTCAGAATATTGGAGAGAGGTGCTTGTACACTGACTAGCTCTCAGTGAGTGTAAGGCTCTTTCAGGCCTGCTGATTGGGGTCAATAGTTTGACCTCCACTAATTTCAGTGATTGCTGAGGTGCTGATTAACGCAGCGCTGAATCACTTCATTCATAAATATCACCAACTCTCTTCCTGATGCTATAAATAACCACGGGAGGTCAAAGACTCACTGCGGGACGACACTGTCCTCTGTTCTCTTCTCGGGTCAATGTTTTTAGTTCGTCCCACTTTTTTAAAAACGTTGTGTATTTAGTTTCTACCATGAAAGAGAAGCATATTATGGGAGATGCAGTTATTGTTCTTTGTGTAGGTTGTTGTGTTACTAAATGTAGTTTGGTCTGTCTGAACTTGGATTGCTCATTTGAGTTGCTAGTAGGAGGAAATAGCTTAAATTGCAGGATGCTTGTATGAAATGGCATGTCTGGAAAAGCTGTTTATTTTAAGGACTACTTTATCTTCACGTGAAATGCAAGGTTTAATAAGACTGTATTTTGTCTGCAAGATTATTATTTTTCTGTTTTTTTTAGATTAAATGATCATGAACTTAATTTGACTTCTCTATAATAATAATCTTTCTCTCTTCTCCCCTTTATTTCTTCATCTTCCTCCTCCTCATCTCTTCCCAGATGTGTCGTCCTTCCAGATGAACGACTCGTCCTACGACAGTCTGGAGAACGAGCTGAACGACGACCCCGAGTCTCCCTTCCAGGAGCAGCTTCCTCTTCGAGACAAAGACAAGCCGGACAGCCTCAGTCGAGACTCTGTCATCACGCTCAGCGACTGCGACCCCGACCCTGACCCCGACACGGACCACCTGCTGCAGCTGCCCCCGCTGGCCAGGCCGCGCAGGTTCAGTCCTGCGGTCCGACAGCCTCGAACCCGCCAATCAAACGGGGCGTCGCAGGGTCCCCGGAGACTGAGGAGGAGCTCAGAGCCCGCCTTGGCCCTGTCCAGCACTCCTCCATCAGACACGTTGATGCTGCATGCAGATCTAACGGTGAGAAAGGTGAGCTACGACGCTGCCATGGAGAGAGAGGAAGAGGAGGAAGAGGTGTTTCTGCAGCAGGGGCTGAGTGGACTACAGCTGAAGGAGGAGGAAGAGGAAGGTTGTGAGAAGGGAGGAGGAGCCAAAGTGCAGAACGGTGGGCGGAGGAAGATGAAACACGCCCCTCCTCCTCCGCTGCGATTGGATGTCAGCTGCTCCAGTCTGTCGTCACCGGCGACCTCACCCACAGGCTCCTCCCTCAGCTCGTTAGACTCCGCCTTCTCACAGTACTCCACGGACTACGCCAGCAATGGGGCGAATCCATTGGCCGAGCTGCCACCACCGCTCTCCCCTCTGTTTCCTGGACGTCCTCCGTTGTCACCGAGAGACTCCCCGCCTCAGAGGGAAGCCCCGCCTCTTTGGCCCACACAGGGCATGAGGACCAATCAAACGCCCCCTCACCATCACGGCCTACACCCTAACACGTGGCTAAAGAAGGACCGCCGCCTGTCACTAAAGCAATCTGATAATAATGGACACTCAGAGGAGCCTGAAGTGAACGGGAAAACAGACACAAATGGGAAAACAGACACAAACGGTAACAGCTGCTCTGACGTTCAGGAGGTCGAAGTGAACAGAAACTGCGGGCGTAGATCCAGCAGCCCTCCGTCGTACCAGCAGGCGTTACTGCAGCTTCAGCGCAGTCGCTCTCCCTTCTACAGGGGGACAGAGAAACCTCTGACGGTCCGAGAGCTGAGGCAGCTCCAAGACCCGACCAACAGATCCATCCAGAAACCACTCACAGGAAGTGAGGTCACACACAGGACTGCTAGAAACGAGTGTGTGCAGCCGCCACAGGGTGTTTTCTACGGACAGAACGCCACCACCCTGGTTCTCAAGAAGCAAAAGTCCCACTCTATAGCCCTCGATGGACACAGAGGGCAAAGGACACTCCCTCACCCCCGCAGAGCATCTGAACCCTCCAAGGTCACGGCGAACTCTCCCCCCTGCAGCCTCACTCTGGACAGACCTCGCTCCTCTAAGGCTCGGCCCAAAGATGGCGGCCTGAGGGTGTCACAGGTGGAGCCCAACCACGCCGAGCCACGCTTCTGCCTGTCTCCCTCCGCCACCCTGGCTGTAAGGGACTACTTTTCCTCACAGCAGGGTGAGGAGGATGCGGACGCGTGCCTGCGGAGGAGTCAGGAGGTGGCGCTGGCCATCGTTCAGGGGAAGAGGGACTGGCAGAGCAGGCGCTGCAGCGACCCGCCGGCGGAAGACTTTGACCAGCTTTTTTTTGCAGAAGAGTCATACGTGTAAATAAGGAACTCTGTACAGACGGATTGTGTATAAGAAACTGTTTTATATCTGTTTAATTCACTTTGTGATAATGTTCCCCCATATACACCCCTTTCAGTGGTAGTCATCCATATACAAAAAGGTGTTGCAGTTTGTGGTACGGTCAAGGTTTTAGATTTTAAAAGGTACCGATGAACCTTGTTCGCCTCCTTGTGGTTGTTCACTACTCAAATGTATTCTGACTTCCTGTCAACAGTAGACTTTGAAGGCGTTGGTTATAATCCATTAAATTCATTTTCGATACCTCTTTCATGTATTTGATGAAGTTGCTTTGTAACACTGCAGTTAGAGGTCCTACTATGGTTAATTATTAGGCAGTAATACTTGATTCTGTGAATTCAATACAGATTCATTGGACATCTGGGTCCCTAAACAATCGTTAAAGCTGCTGTCAAAACAAGTCAGAGTTACAGCTCATTTAGTGTGTTCTTGTTTTGGAATGTGATGAAGCTTTTTAAAAAGAAATGAAGGAAGAGGAGCTCCTCAGAAATGAAAGAGAAAGGACAAAGAAGATTTGTTTTATTCGCTTGAGGCTTTTCAAATGAAAACATATTTTTACCAGCCAGCAGAAAACCCCTTGAGACTGGTGGGAAATCATGACTTGGTTTTTAACAGAAAAACTAATCAAATTGATTTAAAATTTGGCAAAATGTTCATGGAACTTCAGACTTTTCTGTATATTATTGTAGTCTTTGCACTTTTCTTGTTTAGAAAGAAGCAAATCAAAGTTTTTTTTATAAGGAAATGCAATAAACGTGAGCATTATGACAACTGTGACTTCAAGCAAATACTATGAAATGACTTTAAATGTCATCCACAACGTTTTAGAGAATTACCAACCCTGTACCCATTTGAAAACGCCTTCAAATGTGTATCTTTTATGACAAGTTGCCTCTGTAAAGTGGAAACATTTTCCCCAGCGAGTGAATCGTTTGTCCGTGTGAATCAGTGAATCAATAGGGCCGGTATTTATTCATGTGAGCCGAGTTTCCAGACACACAGCACACAGTGTTGTCCTGCAGCTCTGGCTTATATCTCTGTGACCTGGGCAGAGGAGGGAGGGAGGAGGAAGAAGAGGAGCTGTGTGTGTGTGTGTGTGTGTGTGTGTGTGTGTGTGTGTGTGTGTGTGTGTGTGTGTGTGTGTGTGTGTGTGTGTGTGTGGTGTGTGTGTGTGTGTGTGTGTGTGTGTGTGTGTGTGTGTGTGTGTGGTGTGTGTGTGTGTATGTGTGTGTGTGTGTGTGTGTGTGTGTGTGTGTGTGTGTGTGTGGTGTGTGTGTGTGGTGGTGTGTGTGTGTGTGTGTGTGTGTGTGTGTGTGTGTGTGTGTGTGGTGTGTGTGTGTGTGTGTGGTGTGTGTGTGTGTGGTGTGTGTGTGTGTGTGTGTGGTGTGTGTGTGTGTGTGTGTGTGTGTGTGTGTGTGTGTGTGTGTGTGTGTGTGTGTGTGTGTGTGTGTGTGTGTGTGTGTGTGTGTGTGTGTGTGTGTGTGTGTGTGTGTGTGTGTGTGTGTGTGTGTGTGTGTGTGTGTGTGTGTGTGTGTGTGTGTGTTAGCATTACTATACTTGTGGGGACCGAAATCTGTTTACACAGTCAGGTGTGGGGACTCGCCTTCCTTATGGGGACAAATTGGAGGTCCCCATAAGGGGAATCATTAATTTTAGGGTGAAGACTTGGTTAGGGTTAGGGTTAAGGTTAGGATAAGTCTCCAGGAAATGCATGTAAGTCAATGTAATGTCCCCTGAAGTGATGTGTGTGTGTGTGTGTGTGTGTGTGTGTGTGTGTGTGTGTGTGTGTGTGTGTGTGTGTGTGTGTGAAAGAAAGTCAATATGTTGTTGCAAACTGTGTCCTGAGCAGGAATGTGAGAACATGTGTGCCATTGAAGGAGAAATGTGTTTTTATTCTTGCTTCTATGGCACTTCATTATTCTATAAAGAAACCTTTAGTCTCACCAGAATGACAAGGATACAGTGTGGGTGTTTGTGCGTATGTGTTAATACTCCACACGTATATTTTAACTGTTGTATGGTTTGTCCATAATTGTATAATATTTTTGTTCCAGTGCTGCAGTCGTTGCGATGATTCCTAGGGTGTCACTTAACAATAAATGACCTTATTTCACTGTGCATTCATCAACAGAAAGTATGTAAATTCATACTTACAAATACATATTCATAGCACAATGTAGGAGCAGTTTTCACAAGTTTAAACCCAGTGTTATTATGAGTTCATCATAGCTTTCCCTAAGGACACACACTGCAATAAGGTCATGTTAAGCGGTACCACTTCAAATGATCTCACAATGTACTTTATCCTGTATTAATATTTTAAATGTTATCTCCATTACAGTGAATTCTGTTTAACTTGTATAATTCTGCTATATTTATGATACAGAAATATATAAATATATATATTAAATCTTATCCTGATACTTTGGTATGTTTTGTTGTGTGAGAAAATCAAATGTGTATTTTTGTACATGCCAATTCTGCTGCTGCTGTCTCTATAGAAAGTATATTTGCTACAAAATGCACCATTTGTATATTGTGTAAATTTGATGTCAAATGCTCGCGAGAACAAAATATCATTGATTTTAATAAATGTTGCTCTTGTGAAAGTACTTTGCAGATTGAACTGAATTTCTTCTGTAGTGTTAATATTCATGACAGATTTATTTCACAATCATATACAGTATACAAACGTGCTTATTCCAACATGTTCTGAAAGCAGTTGTTGCAGCAGAGAGCAAAACACGACATTGTGAAATGATCAAACGTCAGTCCAGTACTCACTCTCTTTCAGCTGTTTTTGGACGAGCGGTGCAACTGGAGTTCCTCAAATGGAAACACAAAGCCAAAAATGTGTCAATTCACATAAACCGGTCATTTATCATGCTTTACTGTATAGCAGAAATGTACAACTTGGTACAAAAAACTGTTTTTGTCTCTATATCAGAAAAATAAAGACCTTTTTGAACATTAAAGAAACATGTCGCAGTAAGAAAATACAAATATGAACCAGAAAATGAGCACAATAGAGCCCCTTTAAACAGGCTAAAGTAGTATAAGACAGGAATAAAATACAAGAGTACAAAAGTTACAATGTAGTGAACGATATTAATAGTTGTTTCATTTAATAAAGGAATACAGAGAATCCTCAACCTGGATTTAAACGAAGTGAGAGTTGCACTAGACCTAAAGTTTTATGGAAGATTGTTCCAGATATGAAGTATAGTAACTACAGGGTCGGCTCTAGAACAAATCGAATGGGGGGGCAATCATTTACCACGGGGGGGGGGCACACACTGCCATCAACAACCAACACACACACACCAACGCAACTTCAATAAAAAAAAAACATGCTGTAAAGTCTATTGTCTTTCACACACATTGCAGGGGTGTATGTGCTATTGTATAGCGCACCTATGACTTCTGCATACATGCACGGTTGTGGCACGACCACCAAAACAGAAACATATGGACATAGGCCACCATATAAAAAGTGTGCAAATGTATTTAGTATCCTGTCCATGTGAACATGTTTTAGGTGGGGGATGGACCTTCATATGAAACAGAACTGTAAACAGATTTACTTTTTCTTTATGGATATTTTACTAATCACTCCCCTTTTAAACTGTATTCTTGTGTTACTGTCCTATAGTATTTCATACCTGTTTTTCATTTATTCTCTTATTTTTTAATAACTATAATGATCATATGTAGGTGTGTTCCTCGCAAATACTTGTTTACATGGTGACCAAACCGTTTGACACTGAGATAACCTACAATAAAGTGAACTATCTAAACACTGAGAGAGTCCTTTACCTCACTGAGCTGACGTTATAAGATCCTCTCAGTCTGACAGGAGAGGACTCTCCTCCACCTTGGTGTAGAAACAGCTCTTTATATCAGTTAGCATAGCTAGCTAACCAGATGCTAACAACAACATTCCACGTTACCGCTCGAGTACTCACAAAATGCGACCGTGCCACACACAGAGCCGAGCTTGAATGAAACACAGAGACCCAGAAGTACTTGTACTTGTACTTGTACTGTACTGTATATCATATTATTTTTGATGGCTTTACTGTATAATCAGTGTAACAGATTAACAGATCGCCACTGGGCTTTCATCTAAACACACAGCCACGTAATGATAACACAACAAAGGTCGGGGGCATAGGTCGGGGGTCATTGGTCAAGCAACACACCAATCAGAGAGCAGCAGTGAGCACAGCTCAGGCTGTGTTTTCTATTTGTATTCTTTATTTCTGATTTATTTCACACAAAAAACTTTTAGTGGAAACGTTTTCACTTAGCCTATATGATTAAAAAAAAAACGGCAAAGTGGCAAGGCTTGCCCGCCCTTCGTTGGGGGGGCACAGTCACTCATTTGGGGGGGGCATGGCCCGCGAATGACCCCCCATGACGCCGACCCTGAGTAACTAACTTATAATATTATGGCTTAATGTCACATTATATAAGATATGGCCACCTTTAGCGACAGATAGGTGCTAACCTGGGCTTGCCTCAGCCATTTTGACCTCTCTGTTCTGTAAAGCTGGAAATCATTGAGTATCCACTTTCACGTTGATATTTGGTTATAAAAAGATAAATCGTAGCTGCTTTAAGTTTGGAAGTGTTTGGAAAATGTGAGATATGTAGCCTACTATTTGAACATTGCTCGGCTGTAGAATTTAGAGGATTACACAACCCCCTCTGTTCCTCCAAAGCATCACAGAAAGCTTTGTTCTCAAGTCTTCTGAGTTATGAGTGCGAACCCGATACGAATATTTACTGCCATGAATCTTTGAGAGCAAGATTTACCTAAACACAAATCAACTGTGGTCTTGTAATTGTTCCTCAATTCTTAATTTATCATCTTTTTCTGAAGGCCTTTAGCACAAAGTCATCATTAACAGAACCGCAAGTGAAGGATAACTCGTATATTTTGAAGGCACATTCTGGGATGTCAAAACCAGCAGAATTATAGACGTAATCATCAAATGCCTGCAGATTTGTACACTGCTGTATCTCATTCTCCTCATATTTCTGCACCAGTACACGACGTTAAGTTATTGTTTGCTGATGTGACTCCACTGGCATGATGTTCCTCAGAAGGAGAGGTTAGCCACCAGTAAGGTGATGTAATGCAAACACAATCTTTTTGGGAATGTCTCCCATAAAAGTCATAGATCCAAAGTTGTGATTGAAAGACTGTGTTTGGTGTTTATGCGCCACCAGACTGGAAAAACTCATTGGAAACTGACAGGAAAAGTGTGTCAGTGCAGCTGCAAGCATGAGTTATATTTTCCTTTAACTTTTCTCATATGTGTTTTAAAGAGTTGTCATAAAGCTGGTGTTTACCAGATGCTGTACACCTCCAGTCTCCATTAAGTTACCTGGACCTGTAACTGATGCAAGTAGAAGAGAATAATAATAATAATAATTCATGAACATTTTTATTAGAGCGCTTTTCAAGGCACTCAAAGCGCTCTACAATTACACATTACACATATTAGACATGTAACAGTTATTACTCTGGACAATACCCACAGGAGCAAATTAGGGTGAAGTGTCTTGCCCAAGGACACTATTATATAAGTAATATTAATAATAATAATAATAATTAACCTTCAAAGAAATGTTATTGCAATAATGATGTATTCTTAATAATGAGGACTTCAAAATAATGTAATAATAATATAATAAACAACCTCTCAAAAATAATAATAATAATAATAAAAACCTCTCAAACGATTATCATTTTTAATTAGAAGTACAGGAATGAGTCCTAAAACCAAGAAAATACTTTGCATTTTTACCACTTCAGGTTTCTTAGTCTCAAGGACATAAAATACGTGAGCATAAACCCCACTGGTGAATGTCCGAAGCTTTAATGTGTCATAAAAACGACTACAGCTAACAAGTAACTAAATGAGACTAGTACATGTCATCATGCTGAACATTAGCCGCCTTTAGCTTACCGTTTAGCTACGTTAGCGATTGTGTTTATGCTTCGAAATCATAAAGTGGTGTAAATATGTGGAGATTATCCGGCTGAATAAAACATCTAAGTAGCATAAGCGTGTCTTTGTCACAGATTGTATTTTTGCAATATTCTAAAATCCAATGGAAAATTACTTTTTGTTGAGGGAGCCCTTTCGATGCTAACCTCCTGGTCGGCTTACAAAATATATCATCATTGCACCAGTCAAACTGTGTAGTGCTTTAGCTTTTGTCGCTGACACATTTTAAAATCCTGATTTCTTTCTCCTTACAGCAACCCTTATGACCCTTAGGTTTAAAAGAATACAGGTGGGGTGGGCCAGGGCTTGGAAAGTGAGTCTTTAAATCTCAGATTCTTGAAATCCCAGCAGTTCATAAAGCACCTGTTTCTGTTTTGATTACCATTAATAACCTCCTCAAGATGTATGCCGTTCGATGTATGCAAAGAAACCTGTTTTTCAAACACGAATGCATTCATCATAAAACTATCAATTGTATAATGAAGGGAGTGTGCGGTAAAGTAGATTTGTAATGGCCCTGACTGTTTTGTTTGGAGACTGTAGTCAAGTAGAATAACAAGGACATTATCAACAAGAATAAAATACACTTTTATCGCTCTGACATCATCACCATGATCAACAGAGAAAAACACAACACCCCACTCTCAACAGGTGACACTGACAGACCATATCACACTCTCTAAAGGTCAAGAACCTCGTAAAACATTACAGCCGCCATACGAGGAGTTAAACTAGGCAGAACGAACTGGAACATACTATGTTTATAAAGACAAGGCGTCTGTTAATAGAACCTGAGCTAGTTCACTCAATTGTGCTTTCTTATCCATGCTGTATTTAAAACAATGATTTCAGAGTCAGAAATCCACTATTCGTCCGTGATACGACCCAGCTAGGGGAGATAAGCAACACAAACCAGGAGCTCTTAGTAACAATATCGTTTTTTTAGTCGCCCTCTTATGCTTTTTGGTATTTTCCCTTTCAAATAATAGAAACTACTCAGAGAGGAGCTTCTGTAAAAGGCACCTGAAGTACGCATATTGATTTATATATATGGTGTTACTCTCAATCAATCAATCAAAGTTTATTTATATAGCCCAATATCACACGTTTTACATATTTCTCAGGGGGCTTTACACTCAGGATATATATATATATATATATACACACGACACCCTCTGTCCTTTGACCCCCAAATAGGACAAGGAAAAACTTCAAAAGAAACCCCACAGTTAATGGAGAAAAATGGGAAGAAACCTCAGGGAGAGCAATAGACATGTGTAAATTGAAAAGACAACATATTCCACATTCTAGAAAAAAATCTTATGTCTGATGTCCCAAAATGCACACTTGATTCTTGGAATTGGTAACATTCAATGTGATGGAGTTAACAAGGTCTGAAGGTATCCAGATATGTGAGAACAAAACCATAAAATACATTTTTACGCAGTGACATGCGCCTCAGGTCTGTAAAATCGGTGTGCAGCTGAATTCAAAGAAAACCCAGCAGCCATGTTGGAGTTCACAGCGTTTAACAACCAGCTATTAAACAGGATTGAAGCAGCCGCCATCAGATAACAACTGGAATCCTCAGAAAGGAACAAACTTTACCTGAAAAATGACAGGAAGACTTCTGAAGTTTCCTGACAGTCATTTATGTTAGAGTTGACTCTCAGGGACCTGACGGACGATTTAGGCAGGAAGGGGAATTGATTGATTGATTGAAAAGTTTATTAACAGCTTGTATATTGGGTACAGTACAGTACAGCTCAAAACATACAATTGTTAAGGGGATGCAGACCAGAGAAAGACTTTCGTCTTGTTTATATCAGGGTCCCCCATTTCCAATTCATCATATCATTTAAGACATATAAGACATATTTGACATACAGATGGCTTATTTACAATTTACATACAGGTGGTTTTTTTACATACAGATTGCTTATTTACAATTTTCATTTTAGATTTCGTTCTAATACATCCTAACCGGACATTTAAGACATACCAAGTCTACAGATATACAGTTAGTAACAGAGTCTAAAATGCGAGTATATACATAGATGGGGGGGGAAGCTGTCCATTGTACGACAGGTTGAGATTTGTACCATTACCGGGGCCAGTTTTGCAATGCTCTCCCCCGAAGGTGCTCTTTAAGAGAGGTTTTGAAGGTAAGTATAGTTTTACTTTCCTTTACAGTTGTGGGAAGAGCGTTCCACCTTGATGTGGCATAATTGCGAAACGTGTATTCCCCCTTTTTTGTGCCAAATCTGGGTTTCACATGATTTGTGGAGCTCCCTCTGGTGTTATGATCATGGTATTCCTTGACCTTTGGGAAGAATTTTAACATGTACATGGGTACCATAGAGGTGTAGTGGATCTTGTAGACTAGGCCCATTGCAAGTAGCTGTACTCTGTCGTCTACTCTAAGCCATCCTAGGTTGTCAAAGTGGGCAGAGGTGAGGTGGGTTCTAGATGAAAGGTCAAGCAGTTGTCTGACCAGTTTATTTTGCGATGTTTGAAGTTTTATTTTTAGCGCCTTGGAGGTGCTATGGTACCATGACGTGCAAGCATAGTCATAGTACCCTTGAATGAGTGCTCCTGCCAGAGTTTTCAGGGTGTTTTTGTTTACCAGAGAGGAGATCCGGTATAGGAATCTAGTTCTTTGATTGACTTTTTTTATTACATTGGATGCCATTTTGTCACAGGAGAGGTTTGCCTCAAGAATAGATCCTAGGTATGTAATTTCCTTCTTACTTGTGACAATAATGTCGCCCACTGCAACTGAGAAGTCGTCGGATTTGCTGAGATTATGTTTCGAACCGAAGAGAATGGACTGTTTTACCCAGGTGTAATGATAATTATTATCGGCGAGCCAGGTGCAGATTCTGCCGAGCTCGGAGCTGAGGGTTTTTTCAACCTGCAATCTGCTCCTGTCAGAGACCAGCAGGGCTGAGTCGTCCGCGAACAGGAACAAGTTGCAGTCACATGCTGATGACATGTCATTTACATAAATTAGGAACAGTAACGGACCTAATATGCTTCCTTGTGGAACACCACAGCTCACTGGGAGGGGGGGGGACCGAGTACCGTTTACCTCCACCATCTGTTCTCTCCCCTCCAGGTAGGATTGCATCCAGCTCACCGATAGGAACTCTCACTGACTGCTGGTAGCCTCAATATAGCTCCACATACCTGGATGGTGATTTATCTGCTGAATTATGTCATGAAACCAAATTATGGGGTAATGAAGGGATGAGTAAAAGTCATTCATAGGCCTGTATCACAGGACAAGGGCACACTTTTAGCCTTTATTAGGAGGACCCTCCTATCAAACAGGAAGTCATAGGGTAAGTTTGAGAAACCGGCTCGAGATACACTTTGTGTTATATTCCATGGAATGCTCTTAACATCCCGATAGCAATGAATATCTTAAGTGCTTTGACAAAAAATCCATACAAAAATGTCATCTGTGGAAGCCGTGGCGCTGTAAAAAGCACGACCAATCATCTGAGCCGGCCCGGCTAAAGTAACTGGAAGGCCTACCTGCCTGTCAGCCTTCCATCTGTGCACAAACTTATCTCGTGCCCTCATTGGTCATGTGCGCGTTCGTGTGTGTTGGAGGAGGGGCTCTGTAAGGAAGTGGCAGATTTGTTCCGGCTGTGTATTTTCAAATTCTAGCGCACTCGAGCTTGTTTCTCCAAAATTACCTACCCCACCTTAAAGTGATTAGTAGAAATACTGAAAGGACCTTAAGTGGTGACTTTTTGACTACAGATGGGGTCAAAAACTAGCAAGCCACGTGAATGTCAAATTAATTGTATATGCTACACAAATATGGCCAGGATCCGTTGAATTTTCGGAATATTGGGTTGCAGATTAGAATTTTCAAAAGGGAGGTTCATTTAGTAGAAAGAAAGGTCAAATAAAACTATTTCTGCTAAAAAAGTTAGCAATGATTGAGAGTCAGAGCTAAACATTTCAGATGTGTGTATCTCACACTGCACTGTAACTTTAATTCATGTACCTTTGTTATTCATGTTATCTTTGCTTTTAAATTAGTGTTTTTAAATGCCATTTTATAATATGTTTCTTTCATTTTTGTAAAGCACTTTGAATTGCCTTGTGTTGAAAGGTGCTATATAAATAAACTTGCTTTGCCTTGCTTTTATTAAAACACCTGAAACCTCATTCCTGACTACTGGGAGATATTATTTCAGAATGGAGATTTGTAATTGTTTTTATAAGTTATGTTCGGGGATTTTTACAAAAACGTGAAGGTGTTGCGTAACTGTCCCTGGTGGTCTAGTGGTTAGGATTCGGCGCTCTCACCGCCGCGGCCCGGGTTCGATTCCCGGTCAGGGAACGGCATTTTTTGGGCAGTTGTAACTCAGTCTTAATAAAGGACTTGAAAATGAAGGTTTGACGTTCAAGTCCCGATCGAAAAAAGAATAAAAGGTGCGGGTAGATGGATAGGAACCAGTTCGCTTCCTAGGCTCTGCAAAGGTGCCTTAAGCAAGGCACTAAACCCCAAAGTGCTCCTTGGTGTTGAACCATTTGCACCCTCTCCACTAATGTGTATGGGTCCTGTTTGACTGAATCTGGGGTTTATTTGTATTAATTTAAACAGGGAAAAACGGACTTTATAATAAATTCTGTCTTAATCTTAAGATTCAAATTCCCATAAAAGATAATCAAAGAAAGGCTTAAAAAATGAAGATAAAGAAAAATATATATACTAAATAGTTTACATGATGTACCATTATTTACATGTTGGTGTTGTTGTGAATAGGCAGAAAATATTTAAAATCTTTATTTTCTAATTTTTGTTATTTATTTTGGCTTCTTAAACATTTCGTAACAGGTACTCGTTAGCTCTAGTGTTATTCAATATACTTTTATTGCACTATAATAATAACCTGTGAGCTATATTATTCAACTTGATTTGTAGAGCCTAAAACTTTCAAATGAAAAACAAGCATTATGGTCATAACTCAAAATAAAAACATTGAAACTCTGGAAAGAACTTCATATGTTATTTACGACTCTAATAGAGATACATTCAAACATAAAAGAAAGTCAATGAAATACAATGTGAAGACGTGAAGAATGACAGGTATGCACAGATGAGTGTGGAGCCAATCAGCTTCTGAATCATTGATCTTCACACCGATCCACTGAGACAACAACAGCTGTGTTTCACAAACAGCTGTATCAGACTGGCCTTGTTCACGTTTTGTCCGTTCCAGCAGAAAGCAGAGCAAATACCAGCACAGTGAGGAGCAACTCAAAAATGCACTTGGTTTTAATGTCATATTGCACATGCACATAAGCTACTGAGTAGACATGGCAATGAAAATCTTCTGACCCGAGCTCCTCCAACGATGCAACAAATATAATAAAATACAAAAATACAAAATAGTGCAAGAAGTCTATATAGCCTATAGAATATGATATATACGAGACAGCATGTTAAATTAAATATTGTACATTAAGACGAAAGCACTGTGCTTTAGATAAGCTGTGAGATGCTTTTAATGTGCCTGGTTTGGAGAGTCAATCCACAGCTGAACTTTACTCTTTACAATCATCTACAACACAACTCTCACTTCTGGAGCAGCACCTGCGTAATGGTAAACTGATTGGATTAATTTAGGGGTTTTCCAATCTGTGCAACCCCTCAAAGTGCTTCACATATACAAGTCATCATTCACCCATTCATACAGAGGGAAGGGCTGCCATACAAGGTGCCCCCTACTCAGAGAGACTACGTTCACACACTGATGGCCATTAAGCATCTTCTCAAAGCACCCTCTACCTGTGCCTCAGCCGCTCTTCCCAAAATCCCAAATCAGTCTCTTTAGGGTCTTTTATTAATGGTGTAACTGAGTCACCTTCCAATTTCAATGACTACATCCTTTCATTAATTCCCCACATGACAATATGCCTTAGGTCATAAAACAGCATATTCTGAATTCAGCACTTTCCAATGAATACATATGAGAAATGCCTCAAGAGAGGAGGATTAGACATCTATACAGCACATTTAGAATATGCAGCTTAATTGAGATTGACCTAATAATGCAACAAATGGCTCTGGCCTGTTTTTTGGTCCTAATGAGAAACAAACCCGCTTTTAAACATTAGGAAAGACTTGGATATCATTATGATTTTGGGATATCCACAAATATTGGTGAAGGAATGAAAGACGGAAGCTTTGTTTGCAAAACATAAAACATTTTTGAATGCATGTAAACATATTCAATGTATGGTTTTTGTCACGATTCTCATGTAATGTCACGATCTGTCTGTGTTGTGTCTTGTCTAGATCTGTCTTTGGTTTTCTGTCTGTGTTGTGTCTTGTTTAGATCTGTCTGTGGGTCCCTGTCGTTAGTTTCCCTGGTGTGTCTAATTTACCCGATTGTGTTCACCTGGTGTCCCTGTGTTTTCTCCTCCCTCCTCACCTGTGTCTTGTTTGTATGGTTAGTCTTGTGTGTATTTAAGTTCTGGTTTTTCTGTCTGTCTTTGTCGGTTCGTCTTTTGTTGGTGACTGAGTTCACCAGTGAGTGTTCTGTTTTGTCTGAGTTAAGTTCATTATCCTTGAAATAAAGGTTTATCAGAGTTATCTGCATTTGGGTCCTGCTTCCTTCACTCAAACCGTGACAGTACGAACCGACCAGAAATGGACCCAGCAGATGATCCATTTGAGGTGGAACTACAACATTTTTCCTTTTATTTGGCTTGCTGCTATGATTGGTGGAAGGGAGCGTCCAGTGTTCTGCAGAAGGAGGCCGCTCTGGTAGAGGCGCACCGGTTGGCTATGGAGAAACCAGACTTGGTGAAATTCTTACCTGGCTGGATTTTGAACTTCCTCTGGGTGTGTGATTTCCAGCCTGCTGACTACAAACGTCTCGGTGTGTTCCGTCTGGAGTCAACCCATGCTTCTGCTCCAGTTCCTGCTCCTGTCCAGGAGTCGTTTTCTGGAACTCGTCTGGCTTTTGGAGGTCCACGGAGCCTTCAGGCGGCTTCTAAGAGAAGGATTCGCAAGTCCAGGCTAGCAGCCCGAGCCCCAAGAGCCATGATTCCGGTCCCAGTTCTGGCCCCAGCAGCCATGGTTCCGGCCCCAGCAACTATGGTTCCGGCCCCAGTACCGGGCCCAGCAGCAATGGTTCCGGCTACAGAACCGGCCCACACAGCCATGGTCCCAGCCCCAGCAGCCATGGTTCCGGCTTCAGTACCGGCCCCAGTAGCCATGGTCCCAACTCCAGTTTCGGCTCCAGATCTGGCTTTCCCGCCGACGCCAGCTCCCCGTGTCCTGTCGGCGTACCGGCCGACTCCAGCACCTCGTCTCCTGTTGGCTATCCAGCCGACGCCAGCTCCCCGAGTCCTGTCAGCGTACCGGCCGACCCCAGCTCCTCGTCTCCTGTTGGCTCTCCAGCCGACGCCAGCTCCCCGTGTCCTGTCGGCGTACCGACCGACACAAGTTCCCTCTCAAGTCCCCTCTCAGGTCCCCTCTCGAGTCTCTTCTCGAGTCCCCTCTCAAGTCCCCTCTCAAGTCCCCTCTCACGTCTCCTTTCCAGTTCCCTCTCAAGTCTCCTCTCCAGTTCCCTCTCAAGTCTCCTCTCGAGCTACCTCTCGAGCCACCTCTCGAGTCACCTCTCAAGTCTCCTTACAATTCAATTCTCAAGTCCCCTCTCGAGTCCCCTCTCAAGTCTCCTCTCCAGTCCACTATCAAGTCTCCTCTCGAGTTCCCTCTCAGGTCCCCTCTCAAGTCCCCTTTCAAGTTCCCTCTCAGGTCCCCTCTCGAGTCTCCTCTCGAGTTCCCTCTCAAGTCCCCTCTCGAGATCCCTCTCAAGTCGCCTCTCGAGATCCCTCTCAAGTCCCCTCTCGAGTTCCCTCTCGAGATCCCTCTCGAGTCCCCTCTCAAGTTCCCTCTCGAGTCTCCTCTCGAGTTCCCTCTCAAGTCTCTACACAATGTCCTGGTCCGTTGGAGGTTCCGCTGGGGGTCCTGCCAACCCTGTGTCCTGTGCCGTTGGAGGCCCCGCCGTCTACTCCCCTGCCGGGGGTCCTGCCAACCCTATGTCCTGTGCCGTTGGAGGTTCCGCTGGGGGTCCTGCCAACTCTATGTCCTGTCCCTTTGGGGGTCCCGCCGACTACTCTTCTGCCGGGGGTCCTGCCAACCCTATGTTCTGTGCCGTTGGAGGTCCCGCCGACTACTCTCCTGCCGGGGGTCCTGCCAACCCTGTGTCCTGTCCCGTTGGGGGTCCCGCCGACTACTCTTCTGCCGGGGGTCCTGCCAACCCTATGTCCTGTGCCGTTGGAGGTCCCGCCGACTACTCTCCTGCCGGGGGTCCTGCCAACCCTGTGTCCTGTCCCGTTGGGGGTCCCGCCGACGACTCTTCTGCCGGGGGTCCTGCCAGCCCTATGTCCTGTTCCGTTGGAGGACCCGCTGAGAGTCCTGCCAATCCCATGTCTTGTTCCGTTGGTGGTCCCGCCATTACCTGTCTCGCCGGGGGTCCTGCCAACTCCTGGTCCTCTTCCGTGGGGGATCCTGCCGAAGCCTGTCCCACCGGCTCTGGTTCCTGTCTGGCCGACACCGGGTCCTGCCCGGCCTCCGGAGCTGTCCCGTCAGCGCCTTCCTGCCCGGTCTTCGCCCTCATGCTCGGCCCCCTGACTCTTCCTGCCGCTGCCTTCGCCCTCATGCTCGGCCCCCTGAGTTTGCCCGCTGTGGTCTTCGCCCCTCCATGGACTCTACCTTGCCCCCGGGCCGTCCGCCCGAGACCCCCACCTTGGACTTTGCCTTGCCCCCGGGCCGTCCGCCCGAGATCCCTTCCGGGCCCTCCGCTGTGCTCCTGGGCTGTCAGCCCAAGACCCGTCCTCCACACACCCTGGTGGCCCTAGTTTTCTGTCTGCGTTTTGTCTTGTTTAGATCTGTCTGTGGTTCCCTGTCGTTAGTTTCCCTGGTGTGTCTAATTTACCCGATTGTGTTCACCTGGTGTCCCTGTGTTTTCTCCTCCCTCCTCACCTGTGTCTTGTTTGTATGGTTAGTCTTGTGTGTATTTAAGTTCTGGTTTTTCTGTCTGTCTTTGTCGGTTCGTCTTTTGTTGGTGACTGAGTTCACCGGTGAGTGTTCTGTTTTGTCTGAGTTAAGTTCATTATCCTTGAAATAAAGGTTTATCAGAGTTATCTGCATTTGGGTCCTGCTTCCTTCACTCAAACCGTGACAGCATTTCTGTTTTGCTGAAGGCTTGTTGCCTCCTTTACAGGCAACAGTTCACACTCTCAGACCCAGCGCTGCCCTCCTGGCAACAATACGTTTATTTTGTTTTCATAAAGAAAGATAAGGGAGTTTAAGGGCAGCTTGGCTTCCCTGCCAGCTTGCAGCTCTGCGCAATGAGGTCACGCTTGATATGATCTATCATTCAACAATTAGCCGTGTTTTCCTCCCTACGCTTCACTGTTGACCTTCTCCAAAAAGTATGTTCCCCCCTGCACAGGAACCCTGGTTTCTTTCCCACAAATTGTTTTTCTGACACAAATTCTGCAGCTTTAGTGAAAGACTTATGTTGCAATGAAAGGCATGTTCCCACTTTATGTCCTCCTCACGGGACCCTGCATCTGATGTCGATTAAGCATCTATGTGCAAAATAACACGAAGGAATGACCCTGACAGACAGATATCTCTATGCCAACTTGTATCTTATTTTACAATCCTGTCCCATGTGGGAAGTAGTTGCTGTAAATGAAACCAATCGTAGCATTGTTTCTTCCAAGCTTCAACCCACAAAATAAATTGTGTGTGGATTTATAGGACAGAAGTAAAGAGGCATTTGAAGAAAAACATGTCAGTTTTTTGTTTTACATCTAAATACCACAAATTGCAGGCACTTCTCAGAAGAATTCAAGACCTCCAAGAATGTTTATGTAGAAAGAAAATGTATGGGACAGAGGACTAAAGGAAAGGGGACACAGAGACACCTGCCACAGTAAAGATGGTTGGTGTGTGTATTTTTTTGCAAACTTGTAGTATACCAGTGTCTTTGTGTTTTCCTTCTTGTCTTTGTATATGACTGTGTATTCCTGTGCATATAGCCTACAGCATGTGCAGCATATACAGCATAGCCTACAGCAGGGGTGCCCAACCTTTTTTGAACCGAGAGCTACTTTTAAAGTTGCCAGTCTGCCGAGATCTACCAGTCCAAATAGAGAGGCGTAGTTACTGACAGCCGACTACCAGGTAAATACACACTTCTACTTGTATAAAACTGACCTTTGTACGATTAATACTTCATAAAATACTGCAGATCCTTTATCTTACCTCTTTCTAATCTACACGCATACAAGTATTTAACTGAAGTTACACAACAGTGTTGTTGATACAGAGTTGGAGTTTATTCACACGTCACATACTACAGTGGGTAATGTTTTCAAGAAACATTGAACAGTGCTGCCACATATGACACAGGGAAAAAAGAAAAGACTCTGAACCCTTTCTTTGCCATTATATAAAAATAGTGTTGCTACAAAAGTATAAATTAGGTTTACTAATAAGACAACTCAGATCTGAAGCTACACAGGAATCTGCTGCAACAGTGCAATAAAAAAGACACAATTAATAGAATCAAACCCTTTTTTTGTTGCATTTTAGTAGATCATAAAAATAAATGCCTTTAAAATAGGATGCAAGCAACACTAGTTTCTTAACCTGAATTGATAATAGACTATAATCAATTGAAGTTTGCATTATTATACCATTTTGTACAATAATTATAATGAATAAGTTCAAACAAACTAAAACTTACAGCTGATTAATAACGGTATCTAACTTGAGTTTTTATCATATCAAAAACCTGTTGAAATGCTTCTGTTATTTTTACTGTCCCCAAAAAAGCGCGTCGGCAGCCTCCAGGAATGCTTCTTTCACAACTTCGCCGTCTTTGAAAGACTTCATGACACGATAAGATGCTCTGGTAGCAGCCTTGCTCTTGTTGTTGAGCCTGGTGAAAATGGACTGCTGTGCATTTAGCTGTCCTTTCAGGCCCCTCCCCTTTTGGGAACGTAGGGCAGAATAGGAGGGAATTCCGTCTCGTAGCGTTTGTGCACTGTTTTGAAATGCCGCTCCTAAATGACCCTTCTTCGATAAAGCCACGCTCGCATTACAGATGAGACAAATGGACTTTGAATTGGAATAGATACAGAAATAATCATCCTCCCACTCGGAGTGAAAATTATATATTTTGGGATTTTTTGCTTCTGCCATAATTGCGGTCTTGTGTGTGTGTGGACTGTCACTCCTGTTGTTGAGTGTTGACACAGACAATGTCAGCGAAATAGTGCCCACTGCCCTGCCCACCAGCCACGCCCCGACACATGGGGTCACGCCGGCCAATCACAAAGCTTTGATGCGTTCAAGTGCATTATTCTGCCACAGGAAGAAAATGTTTCAGGACATTAACGATAAAACAGAATATTGTTGTTCTATTTTTAGACACATCTCGCGATCGACTGGGAATCTCCCCGCGTGCCCAAACAGTCGATCGCGATCGACTGGTTGGGCACCCCTGGCCTACAGCATGTATTGTCCCCATCTATGCTTATTTCTGTGAATATGATTGTTGAACAGCTGAATGCAGTTGGGCACCAGCACACAGAAGGTTTTTAAGCATGTAGGGGAAGCTTGAATGGCAGTGCATTGCGTTTTCCTAATTTTAAGACCATATAAGAGATATTTTTCTTGCACGTTCTATACTGGAGGCACGGAGCCCCCTAGGGGACATGGAGAATGTGAGATCTCGCAATACCCCTTTGCGAGATCTCGCAAAAACTTTTCATTTAGCTCAATGTAGCCTACTTCCTGGTCAGTTCGGCTGCTACGGCAACACAGAAACCACAATAATGGAGCGGTTCATCGATTTTACTTTGAGCTTGGCCTTAAATATAAAGACATAACATCAGTGCTTGGCAATAGGCATGGGTTTCACATATGTGAAAGACACCTCAAGAGAACACTCAGAGCGAGACGACACTGAAGTTGGCTTCCGATTCAGAGCATCCGATTCGGCAGTTAAGGGGAAAGTTAAGGGACATTTAATTTACAGCGCTGAGCGAACAATCCTCCGTGTTTTAACCTCTTAAATAGCTGCATAGCCGATTTATTTGGACTGGATTATCCCAGAGAGTCTAAAGATTCTTTATAACACCGTTTCAGAATTGTGAAACCTTTATTCTATTTGTGAAAATACAAACAAGGGAGATTTCAGTGCTTAGTTCGCATCCTGACCACATTAGACCAGGTCCTGATCTAAAACCACTATACCTAGACTCATCAAATCTGGACTGGATTATCCCAGAGAGTCTAAAGATTCTTTATAACTCAGTTTGAGATTTGTGAAACCTTAATTCTATTTGTGAAAAAAATACAAGAAGGCATAAAGGCTTGCCCAGCTGGGAGGTTCACTCTGATCCTGGCCTGCTGCAGCAACCTCAGCCTTCCACCTGTGTTTGTATTTTCACAAATAGAATAAAGGTTTCACAAATCTCAAACTGTGTTATAAAGAATCTTTAGACTCTCTGGGATAATCCAGTCCAAATAAATCGGCTATGCAGCGATTTAAGAGGTTCAAACCATATACAGTCTATGGTTCAAACACGGAGGATTGTTCGCTCAGCGCTGTAAATTAAATGTCCCTTAACTTTCCCCTTAACTGCCGAATCGGATGCTCTGAATCGGAAGCCAACTTCAGCGTCGTCAGAGCGAGGGGACATGCACGTCCCTCTGAGCTGAGTTATTGACAGATTCGAATTTCGCGGATCAATAACTCATGAACATAACGTTGTAAAAATACAAACAATGTGACTTTACAATCATAGCAAGGTAGAGAACGAGCTACAGAGTCGTTTTTATCAGAACAGTTCGATACGCCGTCATCCGAGCTAAACATCAAGAATTGGTCACAATCTTCAGCTGGAGGAGGGAGAGGAGTGCTTAGGGATCTCGCAAAACTTCTTTTTTTTTTGTGCAAATAATTTTGTTTTCTTCTCCATGTCCCCAAGGGGGCTCCGTAGGTAGGGGGCTCCGTAGGTAGGGGGCTCTGCATCAGGTATTATTTAGTAGTAGAGCACATTTTGGGGGCACTCTAGGGACTTCCCCACCTGAGTCCCCCAATTTGTTTGTATATGGATGTCTGGCTTATTTTCAGAATCAAAATTCAAAGGCTTTATTGTCATTTGCACAATAGCTAAAGCTTAGTTTGGCAATACAATCCTAGGTCCTTCTAAATAGAAAAGCGACATTTGCAACAAGATGTGCGATCACAGTTAGTTTGGCTGCTTTCTGAAGATCGTGGTGTTGGTTTCATGTTGAAATGTGAGGTAACTTGGTTTCAATGTGACCGGTTATTATCAGAGTCAATGATGCATGACTTAATTTCTCTGCCTGAGCTAATGTAACTCTTCATTAAGAGAGAGAGTCCAGAGAGCCAGACGCGACTGCCAATTAATTAAAAAATATTCTTTACATTTGTTTCTGCATGTTGCTAGACTGTTGTTGGCTATTTGGATCTGCATCCGGCAGTGGCTCAGTCAGTAGGGGCTTGGACTGGGTCGCCGGTTCAAGTCCCCGACCAGACCTAAAATATGGAGTGTGGACTGCTACTTGGAGAGGTCCCAGTTCACCTCCTGCCCTGCTGTGGTGCCCTTGAGCAAGGCACCGGGCATCTCCCTTCCCCCCTCACTCACGTTGCTCCCCGGGCGCCGTACAATAGCTGCCCAGTACTAGACTCTGATGGGTTAAATGCAGAGGCCAAATGTCTCTGCATGTGTGACCATTAAAGAAGGTTTCATCCCTCCCTATTCTATCTATATCTATCAGTTTTGATTTGTAGAAAATGTTGATGCGGGTAAAGCCCAAGTACAACATCACCAAAGTTTAACACTTGTTGCCCTCAGAAGTTTTTGCCTGTAGCTTATGCCTTTATTCTGCTGTGAGGCAACTTCGGTAAAATCTTCCAACATTATATGGACTCTCAAGTTTCAAAGGTTTACTGTAATGTCATATGCACAACAACATAGTTATATAATAAAATACAAAATACAAATACAAAATAGTGCAAGAAGTCTATATACACATAAAAAGAATATGATATACGAGAACAGAATTACTCTCTAAAAAGAGAAAGTCCCTATTGGATTGCTTACACACCCAAACTAACACCATTGCAATCTCATATAAGCAAACACTATAAATGCATTTCTGCTTAAAACATTTATAAAGAGGGAAATATGCAACCATCGCAAACAGGGACACATATTCTCGTATCAGTCTGCAACATGGAGGAACATCAGGACAGATTCCCTGCTGTTTTCCACGTGCTGCTGCATACTTTTGTATGTGTGTCCCTTTCATGTGTGTGCCAGTGAAGGTGGGTTGGGGGGGGGGGGGGTCTGACCTTTCATCTTCCCCTTTGTTATCACCACCAACGCTCTCATCTACGTTCCCCGTGGATAATAGCCACGATGCTTTGAAGACCCCAGACATTCGGTGAATCCCTTCCTATGGGGATTTTAGGGATATCTTTAAAGTGTTAAGCCCCCTTAAAGGTCTCCTATTATGCAATTTGTAGGCATATATTATGCATCTCAGATATATACAAATATATAAAAAACATGTCTATGATGTGTTTTGCTCAAAATACCAAACAGATGATGCATTTTAGACATCCCTCATATCCCTCTATTCTAGCCCTGTTAGAGAAACGCTGATTCTGGGGTCCTTAGCTTGAAAGAAAAAAAAGAGGAGGTGGAGCTAATGCCTGCTCAGAATTCTACGAGATACTCAGCTAAATGCTGCCGTGATCAAATGCCATATCATTTTCAAAACCACATCAAGGATTATTTCTGAAACAGTAGGAGCTCAAATGCTTTCTCTCTTGCGGGTTTACCACAAGGTGAGTAACTTTTTTTATTCCACACATTCTCTCTCCAGTACAGGTTAGCTCTGAGTGTTAGCGATGCTAATGTAAACAAAGACCATATTACGTCCAAAACACGTCAGGCATTGTTTCTGATAGCAACGTTTCTGATAGTGCCGGTCGTCCACATTTCCGATATTACGTCATATCGGACGCAAATCTGGATCAGCTCCCTGACACACCGGGGGACACATAGTATAAAAGACATCAAAAAGTGCATTTTGCATTACAGGTCCCCTTTAAATGTAGCTTTTAATAGCTCTTCAGATATGTTATCCTGCTTTCATATGAATTTAATGTTTTGCGTATACTTCAAAATATATACTGTATAAAACAGCATTCAACCTGTTGAACCCCATCCCTGTTTTTCAGGTCTCAGGCTCGAACATGACATTTCCAGAATTATTAATGTTCCCCTTCTAAAAGGGGAACATTAATAATCTTTTTTCTCAAAGTAATGATAAATCTTTGAGTTGGATGTAGAAAAGTCAGAATCAATATAACTGTTTTTTATTTTAAAGAAAATTCAGATTGAACATAGTAAATAACTGTAAATTATAGTGTCCGTCCAAAAATTCTTTTTTACATATAGTGAAAACTAACCTTGGATGATGGGTTAGTAGACTAAAAGCTTTAGGAATCCAAAGTACAACATATAATAAGTACCCTGTATCAAGATTGATGCAAAACAAGTGATATTTGACCTTTTTAGACAGATTTAGCAAAAGAGAAAAACACTATGGGGTCATTTGGGTGGATTTTCCATATCTCTGGCCCCCCTTGGTCGATTTTGCCATTTCTTTTTAACCGCTAGAGCCAATGGAATCGAGGGAAAGTTCCACATACACACACAGGTTACCAAATAAGGAGTGAGAGCTAAAACCGGAGTTGTGACACACTCAGGTGGCTACCATTAGCAGCTAATTTTTCTTCTCCGATTTTTGCATACAAATTGAATTATGGATTATCAATACTTTTTTCAAAGTGACAGACACATTGCTATAACCTATGGAATAACCTTCAGCCGCGTTTTTTCTCGTTTTAATGCCATTAAACACGACTTTTTATCAGAACAGCTAAGGTGAGCATATCTCCGTGTTTTGCTACCTAAAGCTACGTTGTGTGTTGTCTGTATTTGCTTCCCCTGTCACGAGTTCTGAACGCTCAGTGATGATCCTCATATTTCTATAATCTGTGGACTCTCAGGATGTATAAGCTTGTTTGTGCAGATCCAATTAGTATATCGATCGGTATAGCTAGAGTTCTGTGCTAACGGCCTTAAGATTTGTTCGCTCGTGGCTAATTCAGAGGCTCAGCGTTAGCTTTGTGGTTTTTTTTGCAAAAAAAAAAAAAAAAAGATCAGTTAGCTGAGTTTCTTCCCGTTACAAGGATATGAAACATTCATAGTTTCTTAAATATTAAGAAGCCCTCAGACGCTGTTTCCTGCAGATGATGCGTTTTTCTGCCCGGGGGCGGGTCGATGAAATATTGAACAATCGTCACCAAAAATTAAGACAACAATTAAGAGCACTGTCCCTTACTCTCTTGTAGCTTGGATTCAAGTCACCATTAAATAGTCTGAACTTTTTTTAAATGTCCCATGTCATGCTTTTCCGGTTATTACCCGTCCCCTTGTGTGTTATGAAGGTTTTTATGCATGTAAATGGTCTGCGAAGTAAAAAATCCTCAAAGTATACCCTGTAGCGAGTAAAACTCTAACACAGAAAAGACCTGTCTATGCTGCCCCAGAACGCCTCGTTGGAGATTTCTCAATTTCCATTGTTTGCTTCCTGGGTTCTGTGACGTGTGAACACCCACATCAACAACAAATGACCGGATTGGCCCAAATGGACCAATCCACGGAGCACCTCACACACCAGGATCCCTTGGCTAACTAACAGGGAGTCCCCATTAGGCGCATTCACACTGCGGTACTTTTCCCACAAAGGTTCATGTGAACTTAGTTCATGTGAACTCTTTAGTTCGCATGAACTAAGTACAGATCGCGTTCACACTGGAAAAAGTCCCTGGGGGTGGATTACGCAAATGAAGCCGCTGACGTCACTTGTTCTTCTTCTGCTTTGGGTTTACTGGCAGGCCGCAAACCACTTCACGGCGTATACTGCCGCCCAAAGTCCCCGGCCGGAAGTCCCCGGAGTTGGGGACTGGCTTCAGTAGAAGCTGCTGGGAGTCCCAGCAGTCCCCTCATCTCCACCGCTCCCATGTTTTATTTTGTGTTGCCATAAATTAGTCTCTCTGCGTTTCTGCGTTTCTGCGCTGGGCTAATGCTAATGCTAATAATGCTAATGCGAGGATAATAAAATGGCGGCTTCACAAAACTTTTTGGGAGTTTTACGGGGCGTGGTTTGCAATCCGCCCAGCCAATCAGAAATATAGCTCTTTTCTCACAAGAGAGCTGCACGAAAGTCCCATGCTCTCTAGCAGGGACTTTCGTGGGGGTAAAAAGGTTCACATGAACTAATTTTAGTACCGGTTCTTTTTGGTGTGAACGCGATAAAAGAGTTCACATGAACCTTTGTGGGAAAAGTACCGCAGTGTGAATGCGCCTATTGACTTACATAGAGCTCCCTGAACGCTGGTAATAGACGAGTTGGGATCGCGGAGAAATGCTTTCTGCAGACCCGTTCTCACAGCGTTATAAATACAAGTTATAAGTCCTTCAGTAGTAGACAGAGTAGAGTTTATGCAGATCACTAAATAACTAGTTGTAGGAAGCACAATGCTGCAGTTTGCAACGGACAGTAAACATGGAAGGAACATGAGAGTGGGGGGAAATGGCAGGTGAAGTGGGAGTGCTACATGACCTACGAGTAAATCAAAGACATAAAAAAACACTGATCCCCCCCCACCCCTGCCCAACATCAAGGCTTCAAAAGCCCATCGTCCGCCCCCCCATTAAACACCTACACCCTGTGTCCCTCTCTGATGAGTCATGTTCGGTGACAGGTCAAAGTTTTTTATGTTGAGTGGAAAATGTGTTTGCTTTTGTTCCTATAAAGATCTCTGCATGTGTTCCTGTGGCCATTTTGATCGTAAAGCAACAGACTGTTAGCTATGTCCCTTTAAATGTACTCCACATGACATTTTAACACCCATTCTGTTAACAAATGACATTTCTCTTCTGGGGTGAATTTGTTGGGAAATCTCCTCCACCAATGGTTCTGACTGTGTGTGAATATTTGAATGTTTACAAGTGTGTGCAAGTGTGTTTTTGTTTGTCTGTCAACAACATCTGGTGAGCTTACCAAACACATTTAAAAGAGTGCTCCAGATACATTTTTCCCAAATAGATACTAGAGTTAATGCCTCATTCTTTGACAGGCGAAAAAAGCAACAGAGAAAGTGGCGTTCACTGCCCTGTTCAGTCAGTGTGTAATTTACACCACAAAAACCATCCGTCTCTCTTATTACCCCTTTTTCCAGCTGAACCTTGTGATGTAACACAGATGTGATCCTGCGCACATGCACACGCACACACACACACACACACACACACACACACACACACACACACACACACACACACACACACACACACACACACACACACACACACACACACACACACACACACACACACACACACACACACACACACACACACACACACACACACACACGCACACGCAACCTTATATAATACATGAATACCCGACCTATTTCACTGTGAAACCACTTAACATGTAAGGATTCTTACATGACAAATATTTTTGAATTCACAGAAAAAAGCATCATTAGCAAACACCAATATATGTTTATGTGTAAAAATAATAAAAATATGGTCATATAATGTACTTTAAAAACTGAAAATTACAAATTAAGTAGTTTCAAATGAGGTACAAAAGCCACACTTTGGGAATATAATAATAGTGGACAGATTAATGGAGGAATCGACTCAACAGCTTTATTTTTAATATGTTGTGCTGAATATAAAGTCAGCTTTCTGTGTGCATGAGTCCAGGGATTGTGATTTAACAGCATGACCTCAGCGGGGGATATTGGCAGGCGTGTGAGGTTCAGCTGAAACCGTAGCATGTGTGTGTTTTTCCTTCTTATTAGCTGGTCATGGGTGGCCATTATATTCATGACTTCTGACCCTCTTACATAAGCGTCCTTATTCACTGCACTCAGGACTTTTCAACAGCTCCTCGGCAAGGGTTTCTGAAACTTTTTTATATGGCCAAAATATAACAGTGAGCTTGATGCTGCTTCCCAAGAAGTGACTCAGCGCTGGCTCTCTGGTTTTTAGAGGTATAGTGGAGGTTTGTGCAGATATTATAGGTTTACAATGCACGACTTCACCTATGATCAGGAGCTCTGGGGATTGACCAAACATAATGGGATTTCAGGGAGTTGGCGGGATAATACAGAATACATTGTTGGACCTAGGAACACATTTAAATTGAGAAAAGTATGGATGATTTAAAAAGCAAGACTGTTGTCTCAGTGGATCTGAACAACATTGTTTATGACTCGGTAATAATTTGTGTGTCTGATTGTGCATTTAGAAAAAGTTGGCAAATTCCCAAGAGAAAAATAATCTGTGTTGCTGTTTAACAAAAGTTAATATTGTAAATGACTATGAAATATATAGAAAACAAAAAAAATGACATCTTTGTTTGGTTTTTCCATTATTGAACCTTCTTAAATAGTCATTGACCTAATAGAGTCTTTAGGTCAACATAGCTCCTGCTACCAACATATAAGTGCTAGATAATAACATTTTTAGTAATAGTGTATGTGTCACAATAAGTAAAATATTAAAGCAATGTTAGATCCCATAAGAATCTGGAAAAGGAAAACTCCTGTTTCAATTGTAACACTGTATGTTTGCATCTGTCCCTAAAGAAAGTGGGTTTATTTCATGTCTGTTTTTCATTCCCTAAATGTGTCCCTGTGATCCTCTGCCAGGATTTCATGCACACCCGGGTCAACGAGGCTTGTTATCACAGCCCAAAGCTCTGGATACAGTATTAAATCCACATGTTCTGTAATTAGTGATGTGACTCACTTACTGTAAATACATAATAAGTAAAGCACAGTGCACATGTCCTCTGAGACCTTATGGCCCCAGCTGGCTCTAGTCAATATAGTAGATGACATCATGGTTGTCAGGATGCGTGGAAAAGGTAGGACCCAAATGCAGTATTAACAAAAAGCGAGCTTTAATTTACAAAAAAAGCCGATGACAAAAGAAAACAAGAGACAAACTTAGCATTACCAAAACAGGGGAGCACGAGTAAATAATCCAGGACCAAAACTTCAAGGACAAACATGGAGCGTGACATGAAGGGAAAGACAAACAATGAACCGACAACGAGCACAAGAAGAGACAAGACTAAATACAGGGAGGGGAAATCACGAGACGAGAAACAGCCGGGCAGGGGAGGAGAAACACAAGGGCAACAGGTGAACACAATCAGACAATCAGACACACCAGGGAACTAACGACAGGGAGGAAGACATGGAGAAAAGAACAGCAAAACAAAACCCATTACCAGACACACAAAACTAAAACCGTGACATGACATAAGAATCGTGACAATGGTTACATAATGTTAGTCAGAGTTTGGACTTTCCAACAAGTAATCGGGTCAGTAACATCTCCACGATTGTTGGGACTGTTGATATTAAAAGCACATCATGTTTAATGCACAAATAAATGAGAAATGCACATGACTGTCCATTCATTTTATGCCAAGGGAATGCACTGAAAAAGACAATTGGTTATTATTATTAGTATTCCCATCCTTCCCATGACGTGAAGCTGCAATTAGAACACATTCATATTAACACTGCATGTTATGACTTCCTGCGATGTAAAGGGTTGCTTTTTCTGGAGGAAAGTTATTGCTTATTTTTTTAGTAATGTTTATATTTTTGTGAGACAACAATAAAAGAATGTATACTGGAAGTAATTTCATACTTCTTGAACTCTGTTAGAATACACTGTAATAGACAAGTCTTCTAATATAAACATATAAACTTATGATAGTTTATATATTATACAAGTAGCAAAGCAGTGTTTTATTTAAATTGAAATGCAATGAGGTACAGAGTGAGAGCAATACTGTATGTACACATTTGTCGGGAAAAAATCCTGTAAATACTGTCTTTGATAATAAGGTATTGTGCTGTTGGAGCTGGCCTATGAACCTGCAAAACACACACACACACACACACACACACACACACACACACACACACACACACACACACACACACACACACACACACACACACACACACACACACACACACACACACACACACACACACAGAGGGGTAAACATGCTGATAATCTGAGTTGCATCCCCTCAAACAGGCTGGTAAATGACAGCTGGTGAACTCTCTCTCTCTCTCTCTCTCTCTCTGGACAATTGCCGGGATGAGAGCCAATGGAAAAGCAGAAAGTGGGTCAGCTCGGTGGATAATAACTCCATCACTGATAGTTTTTATTCTATGATTGTTCAGGTTGTCAGATATGGATCAAATATGGGCAAAGCCTCTTAAAGCCACTTACAAAGATTATATTAATCAGATTGAAGGGTAAACCAAATCCTAGTGAGGGATTTATTGAGCAGATGAAAACTGGTATTAGTTTGTCCTATTGTGGTCGCTGATGAAGAGGTCATCTGATAATGTGAAAACTGCCTATGAATGTAATAACTCTGTGTCCCATCACACTTATTTGTGCCAATATCTTGAAACCAAAACAGCAATTTTGTCTGTTTATCCACTTTTTTGTGTGGCTACGTTTAGTTGTGTTGTGGGCTAAAGATTATACATTTTTTTCACCATTCCAAAACTGTGAATTGGACGAAATCAAATAGTTGGGATGGTCCTCCAGAAATACATAATAAAAAAATTGTAAATGTTTGACCCTTGCTTGTTTACAGATCTTACACAGTATTACATTATTATGAATTATTCAAACTGTATATATGTAAACCATTTTAATTTCTTATCTTATACTGTCACTTGATTTTGTATTTGTTATTCTAATTAGTCCTTGTGTGAACTCTTACCTGTGCTATCCTGTGTTTCTTTTGTATTCCTGTATTACCCTACAGGGATCAATAAAGGTTTATCTTATAATTTCTAAGATACTACACACTGCCGACAGGAGACGGGTTTAAACCAGAGAGGATTTTAAACGTGTGCACAGGTGACCTTGTTGTGTTTCCAGGTATTTAGGCTTTGAAGGGTTTTGAACGTGTGACTGATTGCAGATATTTCTTCATGATTAATGAGAGCATTTAGCTGAGACACCTGCCTAAACTTGCAGGAGCCAATCAGAATCGCAGGTCAGTGTTTCACCATTCCAGTGATTGCATCCACCATGTCCTGCAGCTAGAAGGTAACCCCACATGGCTCAGCTCAGCTCACGTGTTTCTGTGAGGGGCCAAATGAGGCCCTAACTCCCAGTTTAACATCTGCCATGTTGGATCTGATAGAAGCACATGTACTAGTACCTCCTGCTGCTGGCTTGTGACGTACAACTGGATACTGTGTTACAGAATGGACACTTTGGGAAAATATGACTAAAGGGCAGAGGTGGGAAGTAGAGGAGTACAAATACTTTGTTACTGTACTGAAGTACATTTTGCTGGTATCAGTACTTTACTCCACTACTTATTCTTCTGACGACTTTTTACTTTTACTTCTTACATTTTGAACACTAATACCTGTACTTTCTACTTCTTACATGTTGAACCCAAATACCTGTACTTTCTACTTCTTACATGTTGAACACAAATACCTGTACTTTCTACTTCTTACATGTTGAACACAAATACCTGTACTTTCTACTTCTTACATGTTGAACACAAATACCTGTACTTTCTACTTCTTACTCTTACTGTTGAATCCAAATACCTGTACTTTCTACTTCTTACATGTTGAACACAAATACCTGTACTTTCTACTTCTTATATGTTGAACTCAAATACCTGTACTTTCTACTTCTTACATGTTGAACTCAAATACTTGTACTTTCTACTTCTTACATGTTGAACACAAATACCTGTACTTTATACTTCTTACATGTTGAACTCAAATACCTGTACTTTCTACTTCTTACATGTTGAATCCAAATACCTGTACTTCTACTTCTTACATGTTGAACCCAAATACCTGTACTTTCTACTTCTTACATGTTGAACCCAAATACCTGTACTTTCTACTTCTTACATGTTGAACCCAAATACCTGTACTTTCTACTTCTTACATGTTGAACCCAAATACCTGTACTTTCTACTTCTTACATGTTGAACTCAAATACCTGTACTTTCTACTTCTTACATGTTAAACCCAAATACCTGTACTTTCTACTTCTTACATGTTGAACCCAAATACCTGTACTTTCTACTTCTTACATGTTGAGCACAAATACCTGTACTTTCTACTTCTTACATGTTGAACCCAAATACCTGTACTTTCTACTTCTTATATGTTGAACCCAAATACCTGTACTTTCTACTTCTTATATGTTGAACCCAAATACCTGTACTTTCTACTTCTTACATGTTGAACTCAAATACCTGTACTTTCTACTTCTTACATGTTGAACCCAATACCTGTACTTTCTACTTCTTACATGTTGAACTACAAATACCTGTACTTTCTACTTCTTACATGTTGAACTCAAATACCTGTACTTTCTACTTCTTACATGTTGAACTCCAAATACCTGTACTTTCTACTTCTTACATGTTGAACCCAAATACCTGTACTTTCTACTTCTTACATGTTGAACCAAATACCTGTACTTTCTACTTCTTACATGTTGAACTCAAATACCTGTACTTTCTACTTCTTACATGTTGAACACAAATACCTGTACTTTCTACTTCTTACATGTTGAACTCAAATACCTGTACTTTCTACTTCTTACATGTTGAACTCAAATACCTGTACTTTCTACTTCTTACATGTTGAACACAAATACCTGTACTTTCTACTTCTTACATTGTTGAACACAAATACCTGTACTTTCTACTTCTTACATGTTGAACCCAAATACCTGTACTTTCTACTTCTTACATGTTGAATCCAAATACCTGTACTTTCTACTTCTTACATGTTGAACCCAAATACCTGTACTTTCTACTTCTTACATGTTGAACCCAAATACCTGTACTTTCTACTTCTTACATGTTGAACCTCAAATACCTGTACTTTCTACTTCTTACATGTTGAACCCAAATACCTGTACTTTCTACTTCTTACATGTTGAACTCAAATACCTGTACTTTCTACTTCTTACATGTTGAACCCAAATACCTGTACTTTCTACTTCTTACATGTTGAACACAAATACCTGTACTTTCTACTTCTTACATGTTGAACACAAATACCTGTACTTTCTACTTCTTACATGTTGAACCCAAATACCTGTACTTTCTACTTCTTACATGTTGAATACAAATACCTGTACTTTCTACTTCTTACATGTTGAACACAAATACCTGTACTTTCTACTTCTTACATGTTGAATACAAATACCTGTACTTTCTACTTCTTACATGTTGAACACAAATACCTGTACTTTCTACTTCTTACATGTTGAACCCAAATACCTGTACTTTCTACTTCTTACATGTTGAATACAAATACCTGTACTTTCTACTTCTTACATGTTGAACCCAAATACCTGTACTTTCTACTTCTTACATGTTGAACACAAATACCTGTACTTTCTACTTCTTACATGTTGAACACAAATACCTGTACTTTCTACTTCTTACATGTTGAACCCAAATACCTGTACTTTCTACTTCTCTCATTTTCCAAACAGCTGGTTCCTTTAGTCTGAATGTGTGTTTGATGCGTGATCATTATTCTTTAGAGTCATTGCGTGCCTATTGATTGGAACACGATCCGTGTATCCATCATTTCCTGGTCTTCTCTAAAGAAGAGGGACCAATGGAAACGTTGTCATGTTGCCGTTGTTCAGCATGGAAACATTCATTAGCTAACAATGACATTATTGTTCTATTAATATAAAGGGAGGTCAGGTACTCTTTAAAGCAGCTGCTAGTTATGGGTACTTTTCACTTCAGTACATTTCAAAGCCTCTTTACTTTTACTTGAGGAAAGAAGTTTAGTCAGTACTTCTACTTTCACCAGAGTATTTTTAAACACGAGTATCTGTACTTCTACAGTAGTAGTAAAGGATGTGTACTTTTGCCATCTCTGCTAAAGGGGAATATGATTAATTCAGCATTGCATGAAATAATGCAGAGAATATTCACTGAACTAATAATGGCAGATGTTTTCTCTGGGGAAAACAGCAGGAGAGATGAAGGATTTTCATTAATTTTGAAGAGCGATGTTCAACTGCAGCAGAGCAACTCACCAACAAGAAATGTGCCGGAAGAAACAAGGATGAAATGACACAAAAGAGGAAAAATAACATGTTATCACATACAAGGTATTGAAATATGACACAGTTAGATCATTTATAGATCGTTAAATAAACCGGGTGTGTTTCCAAACCTGCGGCGCTTTAAATGCTTTTTCCTCTCTCCCTTTCTGTCTATCAGTGGCTGTCACATTTCATAAAGAATAGCTCAAAACATCGTATAAAGAGTTATGTTTGTCATTATTGTTATGGCATACTGTTGCCCTCAGGCAACAAACCACTTTTTTCGACCTCACACTGGCCCTCTAAATATTTTAATATTTTTAAATATACACAATGTCACCTGACATGCTGGTGTCCAATAAAATGAGGGAATGATATGGGTGTGGCATTTTGTCTGGGGGTGGAGCAGTCCTTTCTGCAGGCAAAGCTGCAGGGGACTCAGGGCCACCACTTGGTAAGATACATTTCACTTTTTAACATATTAGAAATGTACACAACTTAAAACAAAAAATACATGCATGTCATA